>NW_004955685.1:38530-40313 GCF_000276665.1 Chinchilla lanigera
TTTGGCTCTGTTGATATGGTGTATTACATTAATAGATTTGCATATACTGAACCATACCTGCATCCCTGGGATGAATCCAACTTGGTTATGTTGTATAATCTTCTTGATGATTTGATGCATTCTATTTGCTAGTCTTTTATTCAGTATCTTTGCATCTATGTTCATTAGGGAGATTGGCCTATAGTTCCCTTTTTTAGTTAGGTCTTTCTCTAATTTTGGTATCAGGGTAATACTTACCTCCAGGAATGAGTAGGGAGAGTTGGTTCCCTTTCAATTTCATTAAAGAGTCTGAGAAGCAATGGCTTTAAATCTTCTTTAAATTTCTTGTAGAATTCAGCTGTGAATCCAATAAGAACTGTCCTTTTCTTTGTTGGTAAGTTTTAAATTACATTTTCAATTTCATTGACTGATACTATGTTATTCAGGATTTTTGATATCTTCCTGATTCAGCTTTGGTAATTCATATGTATCTAGGAATCTGTCCATTTCCTCTGTGATTTCCATCCTTCGGAAGTAAAGATTTTCACAGTAGGTATGGATGATCTTCTGAATTTCTATAGGATTTGTAGTGATTTCAACCTTCTTATTCCTTATTGCATGAATTTGAGGTTGTTCTTTGCTTTTTCTGATAAGGTATGCTAGGATTTTGTCAATTTTATTAATTCTTTCAAAGAACCAACTCTTTGATTCATTAATTCTTTGCAATGTTTTCTTCACCTCAGTTACATTAATTTCTGCCTTGATCTTTAGAATTTCCTCCCTCCTTTGGGCTTTGGGCTTGACTTGTTCTTCTTTTTCTAAAAATCTGAGGTGCAGCATTAGCTTATTTACTTGTTCTCATTCTGTTTTCCTGATGTGTGAGTTCACCACTATAAACTTTCCTCTGAGGACTGCTTTCAGTGCCTTCCACAGATTCCAGTAAGCTGTATTTATATTTTTGTTTGTTTGTACATATTGTTTGATATTGTTTAATTTCTGCTTTAATCTCATCTGTGACTCATTGGTTGTTCAGGAGGCTGTCACTGAATTTCCATATGTTTATGGAGTTTTTGTGGTTTCTTTTGTCATTAATTTCCAATTTCATTGCACTATGGTCAGGTAGTATGCATAGGATAATTTCAATTCCTTTACATTTAGTTAAGCATGTTCTATGGGCTAGTATGGGGTCTATTTCAGAGAACATCTCATGTGCAACTGAGAAGACTGTGTATTCTCATGTTGTGGGGTGGAACACTCTGTAAATGTCTACTAAGTCCATTTGTTCACAAGTTTGTCTCAGTTCTGTTATTTCTTTGCTGTTTTTTCTCCAGTTCACCTATCTCTTTGTGTCAATGGGGTGCTAAGGTCCCCCATTACAATATTGTTATTCATAATTTGTTTCTTCATCTATATTAAGGTTTGTCTTATATAGTTGGGTGCTCCCATAGTTGATGCATACATATTTATGACTGTTATCTCTTCCTCTTGAATTTTTCCCTTACTAAGTATGTATGACCTTCTTTATGTCTTTTGATCATTCTCAGTTTGAAGTTTGCAATGTCTGCAATCAAAATAGCGGTCCCTGCTTTTTTCAGGATTCCTGTCACCTGGAGAAATGTTTTCCAACATTCGAGTTTCAGTCTATGAATTTACTTTTCAGTTGAATGTCTTTCTTGTATACAGCATATTGTTGGATGTTGTTTTTTGATCCACTCTGCCAATCTGTGTCTTTTGATTGGTGAATTCAGGTCATTTACATTAATGGTTATAATTGTTATGTATTGCCTTATCTTTGTCCTGTTAT
>NW_004955685.1:41003-42679 GCF_000276665.1 Chinchilla lanigera
AGGCTTTCCCCACAATGGCTGTGGGAGGTGAACCACCAGATGTGGAACCCTCAGGCAGCTGCTGGAGTGCACAGCTGAGATGAAAGCCACAATGCTGGCAGAATACTGGCCTTCAGGACCATGGTCTCCAGGTGGTTTATTGAGGGTGCATGAACCACAGTGTTGGCATAGAGTGGGATGCCGTTCTGAGCTCCCCACGCAGCTGATTAGGGTACAGGGGCCTCAGCTGTGAACGACAATGTTGGTGGAAGACAGGATGCTGGGACCAGAGTCCTCAGGCAGTTGATGGAACATACCAACCTCTTCCAGGCCTCAGCCACAAACCACAAGGTTGGTGGAAAGTGGTGCACCAGACCCAGCTCCCCAGGAGGCAAACTGAGGGTGCCTCTTTTGCTCTTTTATTATGCTATTCTTGTGCTGAATTCCCAGAATCTTGATTGCCATATGCCTTGGTGTGGATTTATTTTGGTCAAGCCTGTTGCATTCTTTATACTTCACATATGTGTATGTCACATTCTTTTTCCATCCTTACGATACCTCTCTGAACATGTTTTTTGTACCATTTGTTCTGACTCCTACTTTTTCATTTACTCTAATCAATCTGTTGCTCTTCTTTTCTTCTTTGATTCATCTTCCAGTTCTTGGATTGATTTTTCATGGGCCCTTGCTATTTTTAATAGATCTTTCTTTTTATGACCACTAAACGCAATCCTATTTCTAAGTCTGATATTCTATCTTCACTTTCTTTCATATGGGTTTAAAAGCTTTCAATGGAATTTTGATTTCCTGTATATTTTTTCAATCTTTCCTTGAATTCCATTTCTTTCCTATATTAGGCATTCATGCTTTTCATCATTTGTCAATTCTCCTTTACTTTTTCAATCGATGTCTACTCTACATTTACTCAACAAGTCCTTTATTAAGGTTGTCATCTACTCTGACTGGATGACCCTTTCCACTTTCCACTCATGAATGTTGGACCTGTTCTGCTGCTGGAGTCAAGCCCAAGACCTTTAAGATAAAATGGCAGTCCTGCCCACACAGTGCTGTTCCTACACACAGATGTGTGCTGGGCACCTTTTAGTTCACTCACCAACAGCTGATTCAGGAGACGGGTGCTCTGGAAACAGTGTCTCCTATTCTCACTGTTGCCTCTGACTATACAAGGCTCTCTTGGTCCAGGTTAAGTCTCAGTGCTCAAAGAAACAAGGGTGCTTTTTTCATAGTGTGTTCTTAAACTGCACAGCAAGATGCTGCCTGACAAAAAAATTTTTAATTGCTATAGTTACAGAAAATATATTTTATGGAAAGGAGTTATGGGTCAGGCATGATTGAGAACCTGAGCAGCAGGTAGACTGAGAAATGGGGGAAACATGCTAACTTGGTGTCTCCCACCTCCCCATCTTCTGTCTGGCCGTGATCACCAAAACTTACGATGATTTAGGCTCATGTGCTCAGGTTCATGAACTGGCCTGCTGACAAAGCCACAGGAGGCCATCTTTGGGTAAAAAGAAAAAACTATTTATTCAAAGTTAGCAACTTTAATGCTGCTGTATAAGAGAGATGAAAAGGAGAATTTTATGGGGTTTAATGTAGGGTTTATTTGCTTCAAATCCCCATTTCACTTTTACAGATGTCCAAGGGTCTTTTCTATAAGGAGCAGGGGAAGATAATGC
>NW_004955685.1:42934-44080 GCF_000276665.1 Chinchilla lanigera
CTTATCTCTAAAGAAAAAACATATGTGCCTGTTACAAGTGGAATGCTTGCTTGTGATGTATCTTGTGGGCACTATGAGGCAGAAGCAGCACGTATAGAGGAAGGGAAGATTGTCAAGGGGTTCTCCTTCATTACTTAGTCTGTCCTCTAGGATCCCCAGCATAAATACTCCATTTATGCTCAGTAGAGTTGAATTTTGGACCATGTTCTCAGTTCTGATTCCATAACATGTTGGTCTCAATACTAGAACAACTCCTTGTACACTCAGATCTTTTAAAAATGAGGTCCTAAGCCAGTGTATTGACACACATCTGTAATCCTAGCACTCAGGAGGCTGAGGCAGAAAGATTACCACAAGTTTGAGGCTTTATGGGCTGCATAGTGAGTGCAAGACCAACCTGAATCACATAATTAGAGCATGTTTTTTAAAAAGGGGCGATACCACACCCCCAAAAATTGTGGGAATGAATCTGAGCCCTGGGGAACATCAGGAGGTTAAAAAACGTCAAAATGAGGGAGCAAAATGTAATTTCAGACCTGCAGCCCATTGACAACAAGTTCAGGAGACATTGACATAGAGGAACTTGAAAGTCATATGCCTTTAATTTCTTACATGACAGCAACTGAAGTAAAGAGCAACTCAATCAGACTATAGAAGAAATCAAATCAGAAGTAATCTCTCAGGTAAAAAAAGAAGTGACAACAATCATCAAAGAATTCCTCAGCACATCTAAAGAAGAAATATATATTTAAAAAAATAGAGGACCATAGAAATATGATGGAAACCTTGAATGAACAATATAAGAAAGGATTAAAAAGCATGAATCAGATTCAAAGAGATATACAGCAAGCTAAAGATTTCTTTTAAAGCCAGCAAAACTGCTTGAATAAATCAGAAGATAGACTTTCAGACTTCCAAAAGAGCTTTACAACTGTTGATAGTGAAAGGAAAGATCTCTTAAAAATAATAAGGAACCAGGAAATAACAATTCAATAGCTGCAAGATGATGCAATGAAAAACAATATAAGACTGATAGGTGTCAATAAAACAACAGGAGTCAACACAAATGACATAAAAAGACTATTTGCAGCAGTAATACCAGAAAATTTCCCAAGCATGAATGTCTCACCTTCAGTTTAAGTACAT
>NW_004955685.1:44345-45965 GCF_000276665.1 Chinchilla lanigera
CAAGCATATAGAACTCCAACCAGCCATAATCAAAATAAAACTATGCCCACACATGAAATAACCCAGGTCACTGAAATTTGGGAAGACTGAATGTTAAAAACTACTAGAGAAAGAAACAGATTACCTATAAAGGAAAGCCCATCAGAATCACAGCAGGTTTCTCCACACAAGCCATCTAGTCAAGAAGAGCTTGTACTAAAATATTTCAGGCCCTCAAATAAAACACATTCCAACCCAGATTGTTATATCCTGTAAAGCTATCCTTCAGAATTAATGGGGAAATAAGATACTTCCATGACAAAGAACAACTGAAGAAATTCATGACCACAAAACCCACCCTACAAAGAGTACTGAAAGATACTCTAGAAAGAGATAAAAACGACCACAATTCCAAGAACAACAATAGAAAGGAATGAACAAGCAGAATAAGCACTTAAACAGACGGGAAAAGGAGGAAACCAACCCCAGGAATATAATGTGACAAACATAAGCCAATACATATCAGTTATAACCATCGAGGTAAAGGGCCTCAATTCACCAATCAAAAGAAGCAGACTGGAAGAGCAGATCTGATATGGCAAGGAAGTCCAAGGAGACAGTCACTCACAAGAGCCCAGAAAGGGAGGAATGAACAAAACTTTATGAGAGAGCTGGCTGATGGACAGTGTCTGACCAGGAGCCACAGAAGATGTCCACAATGATCTGGGTCTCACCTTCAGTTTAAGTACATTTTTAGGTTTCCATAGTATCCATTACCTCATTTTTGGGGAATTTACAAGAATGTCACACAACTATCACAAGGTTTACCTTTCCCAAAAGCTTTGATATGCCAGATTCCAGATGACCATTGTGGTTTAACATTTATTCTGCTTCCTGATTTTTCCTGTTTGTTCTGTTCCCATTTGATAACTCTCTTCTGGTGTATGACTATCCAAGGGGAGGGGTTTAACTACAGTTTAAGTGAACTTTAAGTGACTTCTCTTATTTTTCTTGTCATTTTTTGTCTTTTTTTTTTGAGGCAAGGTCTCGCTATGCAGTTCAGGCTGGTCTTGAGCTAATGTTGTAGCCCAGGCTGGTCTCGAACTCACAACAATCCTCCTGCCTCAGCCTCCTCAGTGCTGGGATTACAAGCATGTGCCACCACACCCAGCTAGGTGACTTGTCTTGAAATGGAGTTACAAAAAGAAAATGCAGTCTTTCTTGCCCTATCATTCCCCCTCTAAGGACATATAGTCCTTTCTCAGGACATATATAGTCCTTCATACATTGTGGGTCTGGTTTCCACTCTATAATTGGTGCTTTGTTTTAGAACCATCATATGTACTTGGTATACATTGCTTTGGATCCTACGTCTAACCCAGTTAATTATGCATGGCCCAAAAGTAATGACCACAGCAATAATCACTAGGGGCCCTGTGATCCTGGCAATAAGAGAGAGCCCCAGTTGAATAGTCCCTCATACCATCCCTGCTGGTTGTATGTCTTTCTCCTTTTGTTTGCTTCTCTATCCAACTGGTCAAGTGTTTCTATGATGAGCCCAGAGTTATTTAGGTTTAAAACAGCATTTTAAAATTTTAAAACAGCATAAAAACAGCATTTTTCCCTCAGGGCAGTACTTAG
>NW_004955685.1:51381-52455 GCF_000276665.1 Chinchilla lanigera
GATAGCTCAGTTTAGAACAAAGAGAGAACAGTTTACCTCAGCAGGTCTGTTCTCCCCACACTCAGCCAACAATCTAAATGGAAGCCAGAGGCTGCAGCGACCTGAAATCTCAGGCACTTTGGGAGGAAACACAGACCAGAAAAACAAACAAAGCAAAACAATCCTGGGAATCATGAAGAGCCTTTCAACAATCAATTTGAAAAGGTTTAGACACCAGAACACACCAAATCTGAAACACATCCGAAACTAATTCCAAACAAACCCAGAGACAATCTCTGGACAATGCAAAGGCAGAAATTCTACTCAAATTCCCAGCTACACTGAGACCAGATGGCTACTGGGTCTGGAGCCTGGACCCATCAAACTGTCAGTCTGGAGAAAAGAAATCAAGGAAAACAATAGAATCCAATTTTAACTTTACCTAGATCAGTGAGTGGGGCTTTAGCCTTCCACTTTTGCATACAGTAATGTCTCAGCATACAGTAATACCCAGGCAGCCAGCTGAAAGCAGCCTGGGTGTCCTGCACCCAACAGCAACTGACAAAGCTAGGAGGCAGATGGCCTCTTCAAATGAGGGTCTTTTTTTCTGAGCTCCCATCCCCCACTGAAGGCCTCCAAATGATGCAGCAAGCAAGTACAGGGGACAGGCACTCACAAGAGACCAAAAAGGCAGGAATGAAAAAGCTTTATTGCAGAGCCGCCTGATGGACAATCTCTGACCAGGAGCCATAGAAGATGTCCACACCAATCTGGGTCTCACCTTCAGTTGAAGTATATTTTTAGGTTTCCGTAGTAACCATTACATCATTTTAGTGGATTTTGCAAGAATGTCACATAACTATCACAAAGTTTACCTTTCCCAGAAGCTGTGGGTCAGTCTGATTCCAGATGACCATTATGGTTTAACATTTATCCTGCTTCCCAGTTTGTCCTGTTTGTTCTATTCCCATTTTATAACTCTGTTCTGGTTTATGACTAACCAAGGGGAGGGGGGTTTAACTACAGTTTAAGTGAACTTTAAGTGACATCTCTTAAAATGGAGTTACAAAGAGAGAATGGATTCTCTCTTGCCCT
>NW_004955685.1:53222-55161 GCF_000276665.1 Chinchilla lanigera
CATGGGGACCTCAAGAAGGCCATCAGAAGCATAGTCACCCAGTTTGCCCCAGTCTCTTGGTACAGCTTGTCAAAATCCAATTCTGTCTCTCCTCCTAGCCAGAACTCTGTGGCCAGCAGGTGGTATATAGCTTCCATTTCAGCCTTAAGGCTGCAGAAAGGCTCTAAACCACTCAACCCATGAAAGCAGGCCCATTATGTGAACCTATTTTTTTGTTTGTTTGTTTTTTGTTTTTCTCTGGTACCGGGAACCGAACTCACGACCTCGCGCTTGCCAGGCAGGCGCTTTTGCCACTGAGCTAAATCCCCAACCCCTATGTGAACCTATTATCATGGGGAACCCATACTGGGAAATGATTAATTCCATCAGGGCTTTTGTCACCTTTCTGGATTTCTCAGTCCGTGTTGGAATGGTCTCCACACAGCTTGAGTAGGTACAGATGAGAACCAACAAATACTTTTTACTTTTACTAGTTGGTTTAATGTCAGTAAAGTCCACCTTGACATCCTCAAAGGGCAGTGTCCCTTGTCTCCAGACTCTGGGCTTTTGCTGTGGGTGAGAAACTGGATTGCTTGTGAGCACAAACTGTGCATCTGCTTTGATACAGAAGCACATAAGGTCGAAAGTCTAGAGATATAGAAGTCATGGCCAAGCAGCTCTGCCATGGCTGTCTTTCCCAAGTGAGTATGGCTATGGAGTTCCTGGATCACAAAATGTGCTACAACCTCAGGAACGAACACCATTCCTCCTGGCAAAATTTGTCATCTCTTTTATTCTCTAGCCCACTGTATGGTGGCCCACTTCAGTTCTGCTTCTGAATACTAAGGTGATTTGAGGAGTGGAGACATCAGAGCTCAGGCTATGGAGTGTGAGTCTCCAATAGCAGCTTACTTTGCTGCTAGATCTGCTGCTTGGTTTCCTTGAGCCTCTAGAGAATTGTCTTTCTGATGGCCCACACAATGGATCACAGCTACCTTAGCAGCAGTAAAACAGCCTGTAACAAGGGTAATACCTCCTGAGAGTTTTAAAGTGGTGAAGGCATAATGGGAGTCAGTATAAACATTCAATTGTTTGTCTTTTGATCTCTAAGGCTCGAGTAAGAGTAATCAGTTCAGCCTTTTGTGCCAATGTTACAGGAGGCAAAGCCTCAGACAGGACAGTCTGCTCAAGGGTGACAACCATTGCCCCACCCTCCAAATCACATCAATTACCATGCTATTGCTGTCTGAAAACTGGGTCAGGTCAGGGCTCTGGAAGGGCGTGTACTGTTGGTCCAGTCTAGCTGAGTAGATTGCCTTGATTGTTTTCATGTACTCATGCTCAGGAGTCTCCAATCATGTTGGTAAAAGGGAGATAGGGTTGAGGGCCATCAGGTCCCCTTAGTAAAGTTCATTTTTGTTCCCCCTCTGGATCCTCTCCTTTAAAAGTAAACAACCTTAGGATGCAACAGACAAAGGAATACAGAAAAAAAATCTTTTAAATCCAACACAGTATGTCAAGTCTGAGTAGGTGAGAGTTGACTAAGCAAGGTATAGGGGTTGGTACAGTAGGGTAAATGGTTATGACCAGAGCATTTATTGTTGGCAAATCTTGGACTGGGCATTATCCATTTGTCCCAGGTGTATGAACTGGCAAAAAAAGGAGTATTCCAAGGAGACTGACATTTTTCAGGGAAGGGCTAGGGCCATATTGGTTATCCCTCTAACCCATCTAGATTTTTAATTTTGTTCTCCAAACTTCAGTTGCTGAACATCCAGAAGAGCCTTGAAATATAAAGTATAGCCAGAGAACTGTTACTTCTTACCAAGCATGAATGTTCTAGTAGATGAATCCCTGTAGAATGGTAACAGATAGCAATTGTATAGTTATACAGAGAAAATGTAAACATAGTATTGTAACATAACAGTCATGATGACATTTTTGTAATGCGTATAAATCT
>NW_004955685.1:56341-57965 GCF_000276665.1 Chinchilla lanigera
AATAATTTCTTTTCACCTAGGAGTCTGGCTATTGGCTGAGTATCTTCCAATACCTCTGTACCACTGTCTATTTAAAAATCCAATAGGTGTAATGTAACAACCACTGTTGATTCATATGATTTTGTCTTGAGACCCTGTATCACTTTGAATGTTCTCACTTTGATGTGTTTATGTTTGTGATACTAGTATGGTGCTACTGTTCTATTTGTTTGTTTGTTTCTCATTTACTACTCTCTTTAAATAAAAAATTTCAAAAATCCAGTAGGTTTTCCCCTACCTTAGCAGTTAGCATGGGTTCCCTGGAACTCACAAACAGAGACCCACGACCCCGTCAATCTGAGAGTTCTGATTCCATCACAAATACTTTCTTTTTCTCTCTTTTCTAGCAGCTTTGGACATTCCTGTGTGTGATGTCCCTTTTCCTTGCAATAAGCACACTGGTCTGGATCAAGGGGAGTGCAATGACCTCCTCCCTGTTTGCCTCTTTTCCTAGCTCTTGCCTAGGCCTTCTTCTTATAAGCTGCCAACATTACCTTTCTCTTTTCCTGCTTAAATCTCCATTCTACATCTTCTCTGTCATGAAACAATTTTTGGGCAATCTCTACCAGCTGGCACAAGTTCATCCCTGCAATGCCTTCCAATTTCTGCAGCTTGCAGCAGATATCAGGAGCCAACACTCTACCATCTTATGTAGATCAGTGGGATGAGGAGCCACAGAAGGAAGACTTTCCTCAAAGCCCAATAATTTTTAAAATGTTTAGCCCCTCTTCGTTGTTCTAATCCCACTTAGGGTTTCTTTGTCCTGTGTAGTTTATCCCATATCTAATTTCATTTATTTCTCAGCTCTCTTTAAACTCTTTCCCCTCCCCTCTGAAGAAAACCAAGTTAACATGATCTGTTGATAATCACTCCAGGTGTGTGGGGGGGTGAGTCTTAAACAGCCATTCCAGCCAAGTAATCAAAGCCCTAGTCTACTCCGAAAAGGGAGGTTTTGAGTTCTCCAATTCTAGAATGAGGGTTTCCTCCTGGCCCCATCACAGAAGACTGCTGGAGAGGCAAGACCAGGACTGGAACTGAGGAAGACACTCCTCATGTGAATCTGTTATGGGCTCGGGGGAAGGCTACCTGCAGTGGTGCAAAGAATGGGAAGCCACAGGGACAGCGCTGCAGTGACACCCCCTTGCTGTGCTGTGGTGCTAAGGAGGAATCTCCTGCTGAGGCAGGCAAAAGGAGAAGGTGGTCAGCAGCATGACAGGAGGATCGGGATAGGGAGGTGCCTGAGTTGGAGACAAAAAGGAGGATCATCTTCCTCAGGTGCCAAGGACAAATCAGGGGCTTTCTGCTGAGGGGACCTTTCTTTAATTGCCAAAACTTGATCTGGGCATCCACAAACACACATCACCTTAAATTTGTCAAAATGCTTAATCATGCATAAACCAGAATGGTGGGCTTACTGTCTGCCAAGCCCAGATAGCTCAGTTTAGAACAAAGAGAGAACAGTTTACCTCAGCAGGTCTGTTCTCCCCACACTCAGCCAACAATCTAAATGGAAGCCAGAGGCTGCAGCGACCTGAAATCTCAGGCACTTTGGGAGGAAACACAGACCAGAAAAACAAACAAAGCA
>NW_004955686.1:0-992 GCF_000276665.1 Chinchilla lanigera
TGCTCTTACTTGAAGAATTGAGATCACTCTTTCTGTCTGAATATAATAACACACAGATTATTCCAGAACTCTCTGCTCCCTGCATGCCTTTTGTATTCAAATCATTTCCTTATTCTTCTCTTACACCTCAAGGCGGTGTGGAGGCTTCTGCCACCAGTCCCAGCAGTGGCAGGGTGGCCACATGTTGGAGCAGGTCACAAAGAGCCCCATGAGGACATGGGTATGTTGTGAGGACCATCAAGAAGGGGGCCATCAAGAAGGCAGCAGGGCTTTTCTGGGAGACCCACTTAGGAGGAATAGACATCATTTTAATGCATCTCCTGCTGAACTTGAATAGAACCTATGTTTGGCGGACTCCTCCTCCGTGGGCTGTCTGCAGTTCACTCTCCATAATGCAGGGATGAAGGTTGCCCTCTTTCCTGTGGGCCTCTCCTCTCAGCCCTCAGTAACTCTGCACACCCTCAGTCCACACGCACCACCCATGCCCTCTGCCTTGTTGTCCCTGGCTGTCACCTGTCCTGAGATTTGATGCAAACTCATCTCAGATATGAATTGTCTGTGGTCAACATCCTTCTGGAATGCTGGTGTGCATGAGGTCATTATCCTGTATAGGAACCAGTTCACTACCCACTTTTGTAGATAGAAACACTGGGGAAGAAATCAATATGAATTTTCCAAGACTCATACCTGAATAAGATGGATGATAACAGTGCTAAGCAGATGGAGCAAGGTAGAGATTATAGCGCTTGTCGAACACCAACTTTATGAAGGATTTTTCCAGTAATTAACATTAAAGCCACAGAATGATGGGCTGATAGAAGACTACAGGGAATCCCTCAACCTTTTCTTTACATGATTGTCAAACACAGCGCCATTCTGTGCAAAGCCACAAAGCAGAGAACAGATGTGCCAGACCTGACTCCCACACCACCAGTGCCGGGTTCAGTAGCTCCCCCACCCAGCACCGGGTCTGAGGAACCTGTGTCACCCTG
>NW_004955686.1:5342-10056 GCF_000276665.1 Chinchilla lanigera
TAATGCACAAATATAGTGGAGAGAGAGACAGAGAGAGCGAATCAAAACTGAATGCATATTTCAAGAGTTCACGGTAATACTAACTATCTGGGAAACGAGGGCCAGCACTTGGAGCATCTCTTATAATAACAGAGGTCAAAGATAACTTGCATTATTCCCATGTTGTCTCAATAAATTTAGTAGCACAATATTTATATAAGTTTTTACTTGGAGTTTAAAGTTCTTTCCTACACCAGCTTTATTAGCAGCAAGTGAACAAGTGCATCAGCTGTGGGGCAATGTGTCAGCAATCATTCTGGCCCTCACGCTTGACTGTGTTTATCTTCAGAATCGAGGTAGGTTTCTTGACACTGGAAACAGCATGAAGTTTGTCTGAGGGAGGTGAGGTTTTTTTTGGTCTTTTTGAGACAGGGTCTCACTATGCAGTTCAGGCTGGTCTTGAATTTACTTTGCAGCACAGCTGGCATTGGACTTGCAACTATCCTCCTGTCTCAGCCTCCCAAGCGCTGGGATTACATGCATGCACCACTATGTCCTGCTCATTTGTTTTATCTCTAGTCTTTTGCAGAAACTTGCTATAATTTATCTCTAATTTCTTCATTTACACAATAATTATATTTTCTCTTGGTGGACGTATACTAATTGAGTTGAATGAAAATGAGTATATTGAGAGAGACAGTGTGACTATCTTGGCAATGAACCCTACTGCATTATTCCCAACAGCAGCAACCCCCATTCCATTTTGTCATCTGTTGGCTAGGACTCATAATATTTTAAGTCAGCAAAGGAAAATTCATACAGAGATAATCACCCTGGCACCTTCAGAGCACTTTTGTAATCCACTTTCTAGAAGAGTTCATTGAGCCCATTAAGAAAACCAAAGCAGGTGTTAAAAAGCAGGAGTAAAGCCCTTTAATACAAGTATTCCTCAGGCGAGGTGAGACTGAAGTCCATGGAGAGAGACTGGCCCAGCAGTTCCTGATGTACAAGCTATCCTTTGTGCTCCACTCCTGCTGGAGAGATTGGTTTATGTTGTCAACCTCAGCTGAGCTGACTGTCGGTGGAGCACAGCTGATCAGAGATGAAGGCACAGGCTGTCTGAATTCCCCAATCAAGTGGGCCTAGGTAGGTGGGGCGCTTTTTCTGTCATGGTGCGAATGTACACAGAGCGTGCTGCTGAAACTCTCCAGCTGATTGGACCATCTTTCTGGGAGACTTCTACTTATTGCAGACCGCGAAAACTCCTCAGAAAACTTGAAGCTTGGCCTTGGTGATGAGATGGAATGGGAGCAGAGAGTGGAACGGAATTGTGAGTCCTGGAAGAAAGTGGCCAGAACCAGCTATGGCAACTCCTGCCTGCCTGCTGAGCTCCAGAGTCTGAGGTCTTCCTAAGTCATTGGTCCTGCATTCTCATCTGTCTGGTTCCCCTTTGCCCAGCAGGCACATTTCTCAGTTCCCACCATGCTGTCTGCACCGTGGAACTGCGAACCCAGAAACTCTTTTTGGGCAGCCCCAGGCACTGCTGTATCTCCACTGAGAAATGCAGTGGTTCTGAAGCAAACCTGGGTGCAATCTTTAGCAATAGCAAAGTAATCACTTGAATTATGTATGTGAGAGCTGTACTGGCAATGATTTTACTGCATCAACAGATCTCAAAATCTAATAACATTGAGGAATGAGGTCCTGAACCAAAAGAAGAAAGTAGAACAGCTCCCTGATTTCCCGGATGCATCTCAAGTGGTTTGCCATGTGGGTGCTCAAGACAGCAGGAATTGTAAACACGTAGAGCACAGTAATTGCTAAGCTGTTCAGTGGCCACGTGTTGCACATGGTTAGTGGATTTAAAGCAACCTCTTGTTTATATTCTTGAGACAGGGTCCAGCTACGCTGTTCTGAATGATCTTCAACTCACTATGTAGCCCACACTGGTCTCAAACTCTTGACAGTCCTACTGCCTCAGCCTCTGTTGTGATGGGACTGCAGGCATAAGCCACCATGCTGTCGAAAACAAACACTTTGAACTCAGGCTCTGTTTTTCTTTGGATCAAGGAATTAAACATAGGACCTTGTATTTGCCAGGCGGGCACCACATAGGTATATGTCCAGCCTGAATTTGGAGATTTTACCGGCATGAATTGATTGGTTTCTTGCCCCGCCATAATTCCTGCTGAGTTGCTATGGCACCCAGCCAATATGGCGCTGGAGGTCTTGTGGTATGGTGCTGAGTCACCGTGGCATCCAGTCAATATGGCGCTGGCCACTAGAGGACATGTGCTAAGCCCCACCCTTCTTCCTTGGAGTCAAATTACAACTTCCCCTTTCCATTTTTGTAATATCCTGTTCTCTTTTCCCAAGCTCCCACCCAATCCTGGTCTGCCATTTCAGTGGGTGTGCCTCCTAAACCCCGCCTCCAGCCTTGGGCTATTTAACCCTGGACCGCAGGAAAGATCGATTGAGACCACGTTTTTTCTGTTTCCTGTGGCTTTTTCCGCGTCCACAATAAAAGCATTTTATTCTGTTTTACTTCTCTCTGCGCTGCAAAAACCTATCATGAATAACCTTTAGATTGTGTAATTCAGAAATTTGTGCTTTATGAAATAAAGTGGTAATGTTCTCTCTCCAGTCTGTGTCTCTGTCTCTCCCTCTCCCTCTTTGTCTCTCTGTTCCTCTTTATCTCTCTGTGTTCTCTTTTTTTCTCTCTCCTCACTCTGGTTTAATTGTATATTTATAGGAAATAGAATGAGAAATAGATGGTATTTGTTTAAGATAATGTATTACAGTTTCTTAACATTCATACTTTCCTTTTCTTAACAGATTTTTCAAATGTCTCTGCTTGCGAGATTGTCTTTGTTTTACTACTTTCATTCTTTCTTCTTCAGGGGTTCTGGTAGTGACAGTCTGCAGGAATGTGGGACTCATTCATTGGAAAGCCACTTGGTTTTACTAAAGCATCACTGGCTTGAGTCGGGGCCAGAGAATTTACTTTCTCCACCGGTGGGTGAAGAGTCTCTAGCCCCCCAAATGCAGACTGTGTGAAATCCCATCTGAAATCTAAAGGCTCCTTCCAGACCCAGAAATCTGAGAGTCTTTGTTCCTTACTGCTTTCATTAAGAGGCAAAAATCTTTTTCCCTTGAAATTTACTGAGACTTAGTGATACAAGGAAATAGAAGCTCCCAACCTGAATGATATCTGGGATCAGTTCCTGTTCCCTAAAATCGAGAGTGTATTTTAGGTACAATGAAGGTTAAGAGCAGAATTTATTGAGGGAAACAAAGCTTCTGTCCGAGACAGAGAGAGAAGGGGGTGCCCAGGTTGGTTCCCCAAGACTCTTTGTTTTCTGGGAACTTTTATAGAGCAAAACCACGAGGTGAGGTGAGTCCAAGGTAGAGGAAAGCATGGGAAATCTTAAGATGGGCATGAGGTGGGACAAAACTATGGTTATTGTATAAGAATTGTTCAGGCAAAATTGATTAAATCGGGATCAAATAAGAAAGCGAGTCACCCTAGTAAGAGGCCATGAATACAGAACAGGGGGTTTTTGTGTAAGGAACTGGGACAGTGACTCTTCCAGGTGACCGCTGCCTGTTTAGAATACCAATCCCTGTTGTCCATCCCTAGGGAGGTATGTGGGTGTGTTTGTTTAGTCTTTTGTCTTGAGGTCTGGCCTGCAGCAAGTTCCTCTTCATTTGCAAGGCTTCTTGTCTTCCATATAGGCTCCTTTCAGGGCCTGGCCCTGTCTGACTGCTTAAATGATTTCTACATACCTCAGCTGCCTGTAACACTAGGTTGCCAGCACAGATACCATTGCCTATCTACAAATTCCCGTGTGAGGTTCATTAGGTTTCCTTTCTTCCTGTGTGTGTCTTACATCTAAAATGTATGGGTTGGTTAAAAGCAACTTTAGATACAAATTTGAGTCACCATGAAGAAAAGGCTTAATGCAGTCATGTAGTCACCCTAGAGCAGAAAAATATATCAATATATATATTTTGGCAAAAAATGTTTTTGCTTACAGTCTAAATTCTTTTTCTATGCCATATATATTACCAAGAAATGATCAAGTGGGACTTTGTTTAGCAATCATTATGAATCTTATGCTTCGTTATATTTATTTTCGAATGTGGGTATTTTCTATGACACTGAACACAGTATGTAACTTGTCGGAGGGAGTCATAAGTATGTATCTTGTCGGAGGTATTTGGGGTGTTTGCTGCTTTTTCATCTTTAAGCTTTTTCAGAAATTCCTTACTTTTATGTGTAGCGTCTTTATTTACATAATAATACATTGCTCTTGGAGCTCACATGCTAATTTAGTTGAACAAAAGTGACCAGAATGAGACACACTGTGTAAAAATCTTAGCTCAGTGCCTACCACCTCATTCCCAACAGCAGTCCCCAGCCATGCCCACTCGTCTTAGGATGGCCTGGCCTAAGAAGGTTTTCTGTTACTAAGGAATCCGTTCTTAAATAGGACATTAACCCAGGTGCCTTCTTAGCAATCTAGTGACACAACTTCAGGAAAGCACGCAGTCCTTTAAGAATCCCAGGGCAACTCTGGAAAAGCAGGAATAAAACTCTTAAATGCAAGCATTAATCATGCAAGGTGAGATTGACATCATAGGACAGAGACAGCCCCAGGAACCAATCAGTGGTGAAGGTGCAGGCCTTCTGTCTGCACTACCCAATCAGGTGAGACAAAGGAGGAGGGCTCTT
>NW_004955686.1:10831-15735 GCF_000276665.1 Chinchilla lanigera
TTGTGATGGGACTGCAGGCATAAGCCACCATGCTGTCGAAAACAAACACTTTGAACTCAGGCTCTGTTTTTCTTTGGATCAAGGAATTAAACATAGGACCTTGTATTTGCCAGGCGGGCACCACATAGGTATATGTCCAGCCTGAATTTGGAGATTTTACCGGCATGAATTGATTGGTTTCTTGCCCCGCTGTAATTCCTGCTGAGTTACTATGGCACCCAACCAATATGGCGCTGGAGGTCTTGTGTTATGGTGCTGAGTCACCGTGGCATACAGCCAATATGGCGCTGGCCACTAGAGGCCATGTGCTAAGCCCCACTGTTCTTCCCTTGAGTCAAATTACAACTTCCTCTTTCCCTGTTTGTAATATCCTGTTCTCTTTTCCCAAGCTCCCACCCAATTCTGGTCAGCCATTTCAGCGGGTGTGCCTCCTAAACCCCGCCTCAGCCTGGGGCTATTTAACCTTGGACCCCAGGAAAGACGGGTTGAGGCCACTTTTTTGTTTCCTGTGGCTTTTTCGGCGTCCACAATAAAGGCATTTTATTCTGTTTTACTTCTCTCTGGGCTGCAAAAACCTATCATGAATAATCTTTAGATTGTGTAATTCAGAAATTTGTGCTTTATGAAATAAAGTGGTAATGTTTTCTCTCCAGTCTGTGTCTCTGTTTCTGTGTCTCTGTCTCTCCCTCTTTGTCTCTCTGTTCCTCTTTATCTCTCTGTGTTCTCTTTTTTTCTCTCTCCTTCTCACTCTGGTTTAATTGTATATTTATAGGAAATAGAATGAGAAAAAGATGATATTTGTTTAAGATAATATATTACAGTTTCTTGATATTCATATTTTCCTTTTCTTAAGAGATTTTTCAAATGTCTCTGCTTGGCGATTGTCTTTGTTTTACTGCCTTCATTCTTTCTTCTTCAGGGGTTCTGGTAGTGACAGTCTGCAGGAATGTGGGGCTCATTCATTGGAAAGCCACTTGGTTTTACTAAAGCATCACCAGCTGGAGTCTGGGCCAGAGAATTTACTTTCTCCACAGGTGGATGAAGAGTCGCTAGCCCCCCAAATGCAGACTGTAGGAAATCCCATCTGAAATCTAAAGGTCCCTTCCAGATTCAGAAATCTGAGAGTCTTTGTTCCTTACTGCTTTCATTAAGAGGCAAAAATCTCTTTCCCTTGAAATTTACTGAGACTTAGTGATACAAGGAAATAGAAGCTCCCAACCTGAATGATATCTGGGATGAGTTCCTGTTCTCTAAAATTGAGAGTGTATTTTAGGTACAATGAAGGTTAAGAGCAGAATTTATTGAGGGAAACAAAGTTTCTGTCCGAGACAGGGAGAGAAGGGGGTGCCCAGGTTGGTTCCCCAAGACTCTTTGTTTTCTGGGAACTTTTATAGAGCAAAACCACGAGGTGAGGTCAGTCCAAGGTAGAGGAAAACATGGGAAATCTTAAGATGGGGATGAGGTGGGACAAAACTATGGTTATTGTATAAGAATTGTTCAGGCAAAATTGATTAAATCGGGATCAAATAAGGAAGCGAGTCACTGTAGTAAGAGGCCATGAATACAGAACAGGGGCTTTTCGTGTCAGGAACTGGGACAGTGACTCTTCCAGGTGATGGCTGCCTATTTAGAATACCAATCCCTGAGGTCCATCCCTAGGGAGGTATGTGGGTGCATTTGTTTACTCTTTTGTCTTGAGGTCTGGCCTGCAGAAAGTTCCTCTTCATTTGCAAGGCTTTTTGTATTCCACATAGGCTCCTTTCAGGGCCTGGTCCTGTCTGACTGCTTAAATTATTTTTATCCACCTCAGCGGCCTGTAACACTAAGTTCCCAGCACAGATACCATTGCGTATCTACAAATTCCTGCAGAAAAATATATCAGTATATATATTTTGGCAAAAAATGTCTAAATTCTTTTTCTATGCCATATATATTACCAAGAAGTGATCAAGTGTGGGACTTTGTTTAGCAATCATTATGAACCTCATGTTTCGTTATATTTATTTTCCCAATGTGGGTATTTTCTATGACACTGAATACAGTATGTAACTTGTAGGAGGGAGTCATAAGTATGTATCTTGTCGGAGGTATTTGGGGTGTTTGCTGCTTTTTCATCTTTACACTTTTTCAGAAATTCCTTGCTTTTATGTGAATAAAAGTGAGCAGAATGAGACACACTTGTGTAAAAATCTTAGCTCAGTGCCTACCACCTCATTCCCAACAGCAGTCCCCACCCATGCGCATTTGTCTTAGGACGGCCTGGCCTCAGAATGTTTTCTGTTACTAAGGAATCCGTTCTTAAATAGAACATTCACCCAGGTGCCTTCTTAGCAATCTAGTGACACAACTTCAGGACAGCACACAGTTTTTTAAGAATCCCAGGGCAACTCTGGAAAAGCAGGAATAAAACCCTTAAATGCAAGCATTAATCATGCAAGGTGAGATTGACATCATAGGACAGTGGCAGCCCCAGGAACCAATCGCTGGTGAAGGTGCAGGCCTTCTGTCTGCACTACCCAATCAGGTGAGACAAAGGAGGAGGGCTCTTCCAGGGCCCTGGTGCTGAAGTGCTCCACCTAAGTTCATTGCTGAGATCCGGCGCTTGACGTTTCTTGTGTTACTTCTTACTGAGGTCTGCAAAGGATCCTGGGAGTCCCTCACGCCACGCAATGGTAACGATATGGGATGGGAACTGGGAATGGGATGGAATTGTGTGAGTTCTGAGGGGAGGTGGCCAGAGCCAACTGTGACACTCTGCAGCCTCCCTGCTGAGATCCTGACAGTGAGGTCTTCCTAAGACATTGGTCTGAAGTTATCATCTGTCTGTACTTTCCCTTTGCTCAGGCAGGGACAGTTCTGGATCCCCTGCATACTGTCCACACTGTGACACTGTAAGCCCAAAATACCTTCTGGGGAGCCAGCTGCAGGCACACCGGTTTCTCCACCAGCTTGAGAAGTGCGGTAGCTTAGGGCAAACCTGGGTTGAATCCTCAAAATGAAAGTAATTATAGTTTGAATGATTCATGTGAGAGACCTCTACTCGCAATGATGTTACTGCAGACAGAATTAATCTCACCTCATTGAGATATGAGATCCAGATCCAAATAAAGAAATGAGAATCGCCCTTGATGGCCAGGCTGGGTCCCAATGGCAGCCATGTCTCCTGGGACACGTGGCTCTGTGGATTTAAAATAACCCTCCTTTCTTCTTTGGGACACAGAATTTCTCTGTGTAACCTAGCCTGGCTTTGAACTCTTGGCCGTCCTCCTTCTTCAGCCTCCTGTGTGCTGGGAGTACAGTCATGAGCCACCACAGCCAGCCAAAGCAACCTCCTTTTTACCCAGGTTCTCTAACCCATCTCCGTGGAATGCAGGGTCTAAAGGAAACAGGTTTTAGAGAAAAAATAGCTATTTGTACTTTAATTTCTAGAAACACGGGAGCTTAGTAGAGCAGCTACAACTTTAGTAGAAAGGGTTCCCCAATTTTTGTGGGGGAGAACATTCACTAGTGGCTCAAAATCCAGAGTCATTATCTGTGTGAATTTAAATTCTTTCCATAACCACTAATGCCCAGCTCTGCCTTGAGGCCCTTTCCCTAGCTCGGTGCCTTATTTATAAGCTAACTCCAGAAACTGTTCTTTACAATGGGGCTCCTGAAGTGAGGCATCCCCTAGAGTTTAGAAATTTGAAAAATATGCCGGGGAGGAGGTTTTATTAGCTGGGGAGAAAAACATATTCCTGTACAGAAAAACTCCCTGATGCTGCAGCCTGTGAATCCCACACTAGAAACACAGCGAAGTGTGGGATCTACAGGGCTGTACAGATGTGATAAATATATGGGTAGAAATGGAAATTATTTCACCTCTGAAATAATTGCTGTAGTCCTTGGGGTGGGTCTAGATATTGACTTGAAAATTGACAAGCTGGTTGAGATGGACTTTGCATTGAACAACTAGCGCAGTAGGTGTTTTCCCGTAGCTAAGGTCTGCGTGCATATGAAAGAATAAGTACAAAAGGGTTTTTTGAATAAGAGCCAAGGTGATTAAAAAGGCAATGGGAGAACAGGGCCATTTGCAGGGGGCCCAATCAGCAATGAGAACAGTAAATTGCTTCTGAAGTGAACTTGTTTTAATGTGACAATATTGAAGGACTGTCTCCATTCTTGGTGAGAGTCAGGAAAAGCCACTGGCCTACAGAAAGAAGGAAACTTCATCTATGTCTACTGATCAGCTCAACTAATCATTTTTTAGTTAGGATAAGAAATGAGAGCACTAGGACTGGAGGTTTAAAAATGTGTTGGATATCACAGCTGAAGTAAAACAGGAAGGAGTTTCTGTTGCACAGCAAAGATTTTAAGCCATATTTGATTTTTCTAATTGTTAAGGGGTAAAGTCAGAAATTTTGCCTTTATCTCCATGCTTCTAAATTTGAAAAAATATATTTTTTCCATTTTGAGGCCAGGTCTTACCAAGTTACTCAATGTGGTGAGAACTTCTGATACTGTTGCCACCTCCTGGACCGCTGAACTGACAGTCATGTGCTACCACGTCAGTTATGAGGTTGTGCTTCTTTTCTTTTGGGGGTGGACTGGGTCTGGTTCTGTAGTTCAGCCTGGCCTTGAACTCAGTATGTAGCCACAGGCTGCACCTGAACTCTCTGAGAATCTCTTGCTTGAGCCACTGGGGTGGAAAGATTTCAGGCATGCACCATCATGCCTGGGTAAATGTATTCATTCTTAACATCAGCAAGTTTGACCAAGAGTTTAGTGTTTGGGTAAAGCAAACATCACTGAGGCGGGTCACTAATGCCAGCCCCTTGGGAGACTCAGGAGTATCAATCACCAAGGCCAGCCTGCATAACTGAGCAAGCCCCTTTTTCATCATGAATTGAAAATTGTGGGTTTAT
>NW_004955686.1:16772-18502 GCF_000276665.1 Chinchilla lanigera
GGCCAGAACCAACTATGACACTCTGCAGCCTCCCTGCTTAGATCCTGACAGTGAGGCCTTCCTAAGACATTGGTCTGAAGTTATCATCTGTCTGTACTTTCCCTTTGCTCAGGCAGGGACAGCTCTGGATCCCCTGCATACTGTCCACACTGTAACACTGTAAGCCCAAAATACCTTCTGGGGAGCCAGCTGCAGGCTCACAGGTTTCTCCACCAGCTTCAGAAGTGCGGTAGTGTAGGGCAAACCTGGGTTGCATCCTCAAAATTAAAGTAATTATCGTTTGAATGATTCATGTGAGACCTCTACTCGCAATGATGTTACTGCAGACAGGATTAATCTCACCTCATTGAGATATGAGATCCAGATCCAAATAAAGAAATGAGAATCGCCCTTCATGGCCAGGGTGGGTCCCAAGGGCAGCCATGTCTCCTGGGACACGTGGCTCTGTGGATTTAAAATAACCCTCCTTTCTTCTTTGGGACACAGGATTTCTCTGTATAACCTAGCCTGGCTTTGAACTATTGGCCGTCCTCCTTCTTCAGCCTCCTGTGTGCTGGGAGTACAGTCATGAGCCACCACAGCCAGCCAAAGCAACCACCTTTTTACCCAGGTTCTCTACCCCATCTCCGCGGCATGCAGGGTCTAAAGGAAACAGGTTTTAGAGAAAAACTAGCTATTTTTACTTTAATTTCTAAAAACACAGGAGCTTAGTCGAGCAGCTACAACTTTAGTAGAAAGAGTTCCCCAATTTTTGTGGTGGAGAACGTTCACTAGTGGCTCAAAGTCCAGAGTCATTATCTATGTGAATTTTTTTTTTTTGGTTTTGGTTTTGGTTTTTCTCCGGTACCAGGAACCGAACTCACGACCTTGCGCTTGCCAGGCAGGCGCTTTGCCGCTGAGCTAAATCCCCAGCCCCTTATCTATGTGAATTTAAATTCTTTCCATAACCACTAATGCCCAGCTCTGCCTCAGGCCCTTTCCCTAGCTGGGTGCCTTATTTATAAGCTAATACAGAAACTGTACTTTACAATGGGGCTCCTGAAGTGAGGCATCCCCTAGAGTTTAGAAATTTGAAAAATATGCCGGGGAGCAGGTTTTATTAGCTGGGGAGAAAAAAGTGTTCCTGTAGGGAAAAACTCCCTGATGCTGCTGCCTGTGAATCCCACACTAGCAACACAGCGAAGTATGTGATCTACAGGGCTGTATAGATGTGATAAATGTATGGGTAGAAATGGAAATTATTTCACCTCTGAAATAATTGGTGTAGTCCTTGGGGTGGGTCTAGATATTGACTTGAAAATTGAAACGCTGGGTGAGATGGACTTTGCATTAAACAACTAGTGCAGTAGGGGTTTTCCCCTAGCTAAGGTCCCCATGCATATGAAAGAATAAGAACAAAAGAGCTTTTTGAATAAGAGCCAAGGTGATTAAAAAGGCAATGGGAGAACAGGGCCATTTTCAGGGGGCCCAATCAGCAATGAGAACAGTGAAGTGCTTCTGCAGTGAACTTGTTTTAGTGTGACAATATTGAAGAATTGCCTGCATTCTTGGTGAGAGTCAGAAAAAGCCACTGGCCTATGGAAAGAAGGAAACTTCATCTGTGTCCACTGATCAGCTCAACTAATCATTTTTTAGTTAGGATAAGAAATGAGAGCACTAGTACTGGTGGTTTTTTTTTTTTTTTTTTTTTCTCCGGTACCGGGAACCGAACTCATGACCTTGCGCTTGCC
>NW_004955686.1:23087-23987 GCF_000276665.1 Chinchilla lanigera
AGGATTATAATTTCAATTGAATGGTGTAGTTCAACCTCAGAAGGATTTAAACATTTGCTCATTTAGCTCTTTGAAAGATAGAGGAACTTGTGAGGTGCCCAGAATTTATTACAGAACTGACTGTGTGCGTTAGTTGTGTGTGTATACCCAAATTGTTTAAAAAAATAAATAGAGCGGGGCTGGGGATTTAGCTCAGCGGAAAAGCGCCTGCCTGGCAAGCGCAATGTCGTGAGTTCGGTTCCCGGTACCGGAGAAAACCCCCAAAAAAAAACCAAAAAAAAAAAAAAGATGAATAGAGCATGTAAATCAGTGGGAATGGAAGACCAGGGTTGCTATACTCAAGTAGATTGGGGAGAGAAGCAATTCACAAGAAAAAATGGACAATTCACATTGGATATTTTTGGATAAGTTTTGCCATTTAAAAATAAGATTTTGATAAATTTGATTTATCATAATAAACATTACTTTATTGCTGCAAATCTATGACCATCATGAAGGACTCAAGTCTGACAGGCTGCAGATTATTAGAAAGCTTGTTTTATGCGGGTCATTTTCCTTTTTCTTTCTGAGAAACTGATTCCTCTTACCATAGTTCTTCTATTGTAAAATGCTTGCTTTTTCTCTGCAATAATTTGATGGAATCAGGAAATAATTAGTATATTTCAAAAATATCTGTGAAGGCAATGCTTCTGAAAAGAAAGGCTTGGTGTTTTGTGGTGATGTTGTGATGCTGTGTGTGTCTTTGCGGATAACTGGTTACAGCACATTTCAAATAACCCCCTTCGCCTATGGCTGACAACAACCAATAGCCCCAAAGTGTAATCAGGGTAAAAGGAGTCTCTTCTTTCTCTGCGGAGTTGCAGGGCTATTAGAATTTGTCTTTGGATATTGGTCTCAAGC
>NW_004955686.1:51445-52614 GCF_000276665.1 Chinchilla lanigera
TTCTTAGTTTTTCATGCAGGAGAGATGATATTTCTATTTATAAAATGCATCATAACAGTTGCCTGGTACTGGGACTATCATAGATTACTAATAGGACACAACCTATGCCCATATCCAGCTAGCAGCAGAGTACAAATCACCACAACACAGTCCAGTAAAGACTGGACTGCAGGATATGCAACTGACAAGAACAGGCTTCGAAAATCATGCTGTTGTATTTTAGACCTTAAATGTCTCCTAATGCTCATGTATGGAAGCCTTAATCCCCGTGCAGCAATATTCAGATGTGGGGCCTAGAGGGGTGATTAGATCCTGTGAGCAGCAATGTCTTCAATGAGTTCATCCATTGCTGTGGTCTTAGCTGATGGACTATTAGAAGTCCTACCCTCCTCTGAGAAAGTGGTCATGAGAATGTGGTCTTGTGGATTATGTCTTATCCTCAGCCTCTCTCTCTCTCATCCTCCCCTTCTTCCACTTCCTCCCCCTTCTCTGTCATGTAGCTGTGGTTTGCCCCATGGTCCACTTCCGTGTGTTCTGTCTCACCACAGGTCTGTAGCTATGGAGCCAGCTGGACATGGACTGAACCTCAGAAACTGTGAACCAACATAAATCTTTCCTCTTCATGTAGGCTTTCTCAGATACTGTTTCCTAAGGACTTTGAGCAGTTAAAAACACATGGAAAATTATGGAAATACAGATACCAGCTTTTTTTGTAGTTATAAAAAACGCTGCAATCAAATACATCTGTATAGCACTATTTGTGAAATAAAAAGCATTGCATCACCATGATGGAGGGTCTGACAGAGTGTACAAATTAACTTCAAATTCTGTTAGTGGAATTTGTTACTCCTGAAAGTGTCTGAGGCAAGAAGGAAGGGCTCAGGAAAGTCATAAACATGAGGCTTCGACAGAGAAATTACAAACTTGATGTTACACACGTTTCCTTAAATTTCATTAGCAATTTGTAAAAAAAAAAAAAAAAAAAAGAGTGTTGACTTCAAGCCCACAGCCACTAGTTCATCCCTTGGCTCAAAGATTCTCCTGTGTCTGCTGCCACACACTCTTCAGCGTGACCTGCACTGTTTGGAGACCACCGTGATTTCCCACTCTCTGATGTTCATGGAGTCTGTTCTCATGCTCTAGATACCAGGTCACCATTTAGCACCTTC
>NW_004955686.1:54064-55335 GCF_000276665.1 Chinchilla lanigera
CAGGCTGGTCTCAAACCTGCAGTGATAAAAAGCACAATTTAGATTGGAAATATTAATACAGATGTAGATAATAAAACAGGTTATATCAGAGTCAAATGGCTTAAGAATGCTGGTTATCTATTTAGGGAATCACTAGAATGCTGAAAAATCATGTCATGTTCTCTCATTAGAGGAAGAGGTCAGAAAACATCACGAAGCATGAATTGTTCCTGGAGCAGGTAAGCACTGTGAGAAGGACATCGGCCCAAATACACGAATGTTCTTATCACACGTGAGCTCGTATCTCATAGGTCTGTTGTGCTTCTTCATCCAGGTGCACATCTGATAAAGTTGGGAAATGACCAAACCCACTCACTACATTCATATAGAATTCTGAAACAACTGATGAAGTTCAGTGTTCATTCCAACTCGTGCATACAGTAAGAGATTATATATTCCTTGTAAGAAATATTACAAAATATCTCCCAGGACACTCTCCTGTGCTCTGGACCCATCTCTAGGTTAGGCTTACACAACGTGGCTACCTATATTGCTACAGACCATGCAAATATGGCCTCCCTCTGCTGATGAATACAAGCCCAGCCCTGACCCTTCAGCCCAGGCTTCCATTGCAGAGTTGCCCGGTCCCGCATGCCCAGGTTCCCAATAGTGATCAGGACTGAGCCCAGCGGGATCACCATGGAGCTTGGGCTGTGCTGGGTTTTCTTGGTTGTTGTTTTAAAAGGTAATTTATGGTTAAAAAAAAAAAAGTGTGTGAGTGGACATGAGTGGGATAAACAATGGACATTGTGACAGTTTCCTGAGCAGGATGTCCCTGTGTTTGCAGGTGTCCAGTGTGAAGTGCCGCCGGTGGAGTCTGACGGAGGCTTGGTGCAGCCTGGGGGTCCTTGGGACTCTCCTGTGCAGCCTCTGGATTCACCTTCAGTAGCTACTGGGTAATGTAGGTCCGCCAGGCTCCAGGAAAGAGGCTGGAATGGGTTGGGCATATTAACCAGAAGAGTGGTAAGAAATACTACCCAGAAGCTGTGAAAGGCTGATTGGCCATCTCCTGAGACAACGCCAAGAACACGCTCTATCTGCAAATTATTACACTGAAAACCGAGGACACGGCCGTGTATTACTGCTCCAGAGACACAGTGCGGGGATGTCTGTCAGTGTGAGCCCAGACACAAACCTCCCTGCAGAGCTTTTCAGGACCAGCAGGGGGCGCCAGGGATTCAGAAGAACCAAGACTAGATTTACAGGGAGGTGAAAGTTGTTTTCCTCTTAGG
>NW_004955687.1:0-4066 GCF_000276665.1 Chinchilla lanigera
CTTTACTCTCATTAGGTGGAAAATGCAGAGGAAATGGGTAGATTTCTAGCTACATATGAGTTACCATAGCTGAATCAAGAAGATATAATAATATTCAATAACCCAGTATCAGCAAGTGAAATTGAATATGTAATAAAAACTTACCAACAAAGAAAAGCCCAGGTCCTGGTGGATTCACAGCTGAATGCTACAAGACCTTTAGAGGAGATTTAATACCAATTCTTGTCAAACTGTTTAAAGAAATACAAAGGGAAGCAATTCTCCCAAACTCATCCCTGGAGGCAAATATTCTGATACCAAAACCAGAAAAAGAACTTACCAAAAAAGAGAATTACAGGCTAATCTCACTGATGAACATAGGTGCAAAAGTTCTCAATAAAATACTAGCTAATAGAATGCAGCAAATCATCAAGGAGATAATACACCAGGATCAGGTGGGATTCATCCCAGGAATGCAGCGGTCGTTCAATATATGCAAATCAATCTATATAATACATCATAGCAACAGAGATAAAGACAAGAATCAAGTGAACATCTCAGTAGATGCAGAAAAAGCTTTTTTTTTCTGGTAGCAGGAATCAAACTCAGGACCTTCCACTTGCCAGGCAGGTGCTCCTGCCACTGAGCTATATCCCTGCACTGTTAAGAATTCTTTTTGTACTGGGAATCGAACTCAGGACCTTGCCCTTGCCAGGCAGGCACTCATGCCACTGAGCTATATCCCGAGGATCTGAAGAAGCTTTTGATAAAGCCCAACACTTATTCATGACAAAAACCTTACAAAAAATTGGCACAGATAGACTTTACCTCCATGATTGCTGATACAAGCCATCTATGACAAACAAACAGCCAACATCATACTTAATGGAGAAAAACAGAAGTCTTTCACTTTAAAATCAGGAACAAGACAAGGATGTCCACTGGCAATACTCCTATTCAACATAGTTCTGGAGACACTAGCCAGAGCAATTAGACAAGAGAGAGAATTAAAAGGAATAAAAATAGGAGAGGAAGAAGTGAAATTATCATTATTCACAGATGACATGATACTCTACTTGGAAGACCCCAAAGCTCCACCAGAAGATTTTTAGAGTTAATCAGAAAATTCAGTAGTGTAGCTGCATGCAAAGTCAAAACTCAAAAGCAGTAGCATTCCTTTACACAAACAACAAACATACTGAGAGAGGAACTAAGGAAATCATACATTTCACAGTAGCATCCAAAAAATTAAAATATTTAGGAATCAATCTAACAAAAGAAGTAAAAGAGCTAGACAGTGAAATGTACACTACTCTGAAAAAGGAGAGTGAAGAAGATTTCAGAAATTGGAAGACATTCCTTGCTGATGGATAGGAAGAACCCACATTGTGAAAATGGCCATACTCCCCAAATTGTTATATAGATCCAATGCAATTCCAATGAAAATACTATTAGCATATATCACAGATCTAGAGAACACACTCCTAAAGTTCATCTGGACCCAGAAGAGGCCTAAAATAGCAAAAGCAATTTTGTGAAACAAAGGAAAGGCAGGAGGTATCACAATCCCTGATTTGAAATTATAGTACAAAGCTACTGTGATAAAATCAGCATGGCATTGGCAAGAAACAAACCTGATGATCAGTGGAATGGAGTGGAAGATGCAGACACAACCAAAAAAACACTCAGTCAACTTACCTTTGACAAAGGGGCCAAACATGTTCACTGGAAGAAAGATAGCCTCTTTAATAAATGGTGCTGGAAAAACTGCTTTTCACATACTGAAGTCTAAAACTAGACCCAAGCATATCACCATGTACAGAAATACAGTGAAAATGGCTTAAAGATCTAAATATTCAAAGAGAAACACTATATCTGTTGGAAGAGAAGGTAGGTGGGAGTCTTGAAGACATAGAAGTAGAGAGTTCATGAATAATATCAAAACTGTGTGTGATATGTTGTAAAATGTTGTGTCTGTTAATGTTTCCCTCCTTTTATCTTTAAAAAAAAATGTGTGGGAAATATTTGAAAAAATCAAGAACTGGGATCTCCTGTTATTGAAAAGTCATTGCACATCAAAAGAAATCACTAACAGGATGAAAATAGAACTCATGAGTTGGGAAAAACTTTTAGGCAACTGTCCCTCAGACAAAGGACTCCTGTCTAGAACATATAAAAGAATTTAAAATATCAGGCCCCCCAAATTGAAAGACCAAATACAAAAATGGGCATCTGAGATGAATATACATCTCTCACATGAAGGACTGCAAATGGCCAAAAAACAGATAAAAATGTTCAGTGTCATTAGTCATTTGAGAAATGCAAATGAAAACAACAGTGAGATTTCATCTGACCCCAGAAAGAATGGTTATCATCAAGAAATCAACCCAGAACAAATCCTGGAGTGGCTGTGAGGAAAAAGGAACCTCCTCCACTGTTGGTGGGAGTGTAGACTGGTGCAATCACTGTGGAAATCAGTCTGGAGATTCCTCAGTAAAGTAGGCTTACAGGTCCCATTCAACCCAGCTATTCCCCTCCTGAGTATTTTTCCAGAAGAACTGAAAACATCATACCACAGTGATATATGTGCACCAATGTTTATAGCAGCCCAGTTTGTAGTAGTTAAATCTTGGAACCAAGCCGACTGTCCATCAACTGAGGAATGGATAAAAAAGATGTGTTTTTTTATACAACTGAGTATTACTCAGCTCTAAGGAAAATAAACTCGAGGCTTTTATAGGTAAATGGATGCCACTAGGCTTTTATAGGTAAAAGGATGAAATCAGATTCACATGTGTAAAAATTGTATTTCTTCTCTTCTTTAAGAACCTAAAAGAGTCAATAAAATCTGAAAGGTAGAATAGATATGGTGAAAGGGAAAAGAAACTGCTCAAATAGGGAGGAACAACTGAGGTGAATGAGGGGAGAGGAAAAAGAAAGAAGGAAGAGGGAAAATATGTATATGATGTAAATATATATGTGTACACAGGATAGCTAGGACAATTGTAATACTAATATCTGCTGGCTTGTTGAAAGGAACTGTTAATGTGTAATTGTTTGATCAATCTTGCACGCCTATATCTGGTTCTATGTGCAACCATTTTGAAGATGACATATAATATAACAATGATTGTTAATATTCTAGCATCATGTGTTGAAATTCTATATTATTTTGATTGTTCTCTATGCTGTTCTGTTTATGTATTTGTTTTTGTTATTTTGGTTTTTTAAATGAAAAACAAAATTTGTATGTATATATAAGGATAACTGGAATAGGTGTATTGCTGATGTCTGTGGTTCATTGAGAGGAGCAGCTAATGTTTGAAATTTTTTTCTTGGCCAATTTTGCATGCTTGAATCTGGTAATCAGAATTACTGAGATGAAAACATCAACATGCAGTATTAGAACCATTGTTGAACTCCTACCATCTTGTACAGTGAAGTGCTGCATCCTTTTCAATGTTTCATTTTAATTAATTGTTACAGTGTTTGATTGTTTGATCAATCTTACTTTCATGTCTGGTGGACTGAGCAAAGTCATTGACAATAACAGTATGTAATGTAGCAACCATTGTTAATTCCCATCATTTTCTTTGAAGTCGTGTATCATTTTTGTTGTTTTTGTGTTGGTTTGATTTTGTCTTCATTGTTGTTTTGTTAGTTTTTTTTTTCATGTGCAAAATCAAAAAAGAAAAATCTCAGTGAAAGATGGCCTTGAGAAGAAACAAAAAAACCAAGCTCATGTGTGAAGGTCAACTACCACATCAAAGGCACCCAGAAAGACAAGGTAGTGAGCACCCAGTCTCCAGGATAAACCTCTCTCATGCCCAAGGAAGTATTTGGACCCAATCATCCTCTTTCAATGGATCACGACCAACATCATCGTGGTGAGTGCTTTAACTACCAGGACCGCAAATTTCTACAGCTGCTAAGTTTACTGAATGAATCTGAAGACATCTTGAGTTCTTTCTACATCCAGGTGAGATGATAGACACAGAAATATCCTAGGAATCAGGGTAGGCGTACCCTGCAAAGGGACCAGGTGTTTTGCCTCTTGAGCAAGAAGGCATGATAGGTCAGATCTCCA
>NW_004955687.1:4166-5250 GCF_000276665.1 Chinchilla lanigera
GTTTAACATTATGAATATAAGTACTCAATAAACTTTAGTGATTAATTTTTGTTGTCATTATGTTCTCTGGCCTCTGCATCTTTGCTTGCTTGATAATCCTCACAGTTGTCTGTCTAGATATGATAATGAAGATATTCAACAATGGGTGTGTGATTGGCTATGCCAACCAGAACAGACATGGGCTGGGACCAATAAGAACACATGCAGGACTCTGACCAATTAAACTAAGATGGAAGGGGTGGGAGCATAGTTTCAGGGTGAGATGGGAATCCTTTAGTAATCTCTTAGAAGACATTCCTGGGGAAGCTGAAAAAGGCATAGTGGGCATGTGGTCCATGGTTGGGCCAGTGGCTCTCTTGCCCATTTGTAAGGAAGTATTCAATACTTAACACACACACACTTGTACCCAAAGATGAGATTGGCATCAGTATCATGTCCACCTCCTTTTCCTACCCACTGCCATCGAACCCAGATCTTGCCTGGTCCATGTGGAACAGGAAGCATTCAATGAAGTCCTTCAGTGCAGTGGGGTTCAGTGTTTCCCTGTGCTTCTGGGCACTTTCAGTGTTAACATCATTCAGTTTTTGAATGTTACTCCACATGTGTATGAGGACCAAGAAAGTGCTTGAGGATTTCAAGAAGGAGTTCAAACATCCAAAGGAAGCACGGAGGACACCAAAGAAATAGAAAAAGTCATGAGGGCGTGTGCTCATCACACCAGGACTTGGAAAGCACCCCAGGGCAGAGCTTTTCAGGTTGTGCAATGGTAAACTAACTTAAACAGCATTTTTCCTTCAGGGAGCATTCCATTTTATACTTCCCTTTACAAAGTCATGGTAGATGCTACCAGCAGCCTTGTGGGAATTGCAGTGTAGAGACACAGGAGAGATCGAAATAGACTGCTTCCCTTGGAGATCTGACCTGTGATGCCTTCTTGCTCAAGAGGCAAAACACCTGGTCCCTTTGCAGGATACACCTACCCTGATTCCTAGGATATTTCTGAGTCTTTCATCTCACTTGACTGTAGAAAGAACTCAAGATGTCTTCAGATTCATTCAGTAAACTTAGCAGCTGTAGAAATTTG
>NW_004955687.1:5350-6846 GCF_000276665.1 Chinchilla lanigera
AAGTACAAAATGCAACCCTCCCTGAAGGAAAAATGCTGTTTAAGTTAGTTTGCCATTGCACAACCTGAAAAGCTCTGCCCTGGGGTGCTTTGCAAGTCCTGGTGAGAGGAGCACATGCCCTCATGTCTTTTTCTTTCTCTTTGGTGTCGTCTGTGCTTCCTTTAGATGTTTGAACTCCTTCTTGGAATCCTCAAGCACTTTCTGGGTCCTAATGCCCATGTGTGCAGTGACATTCAAAAACTGAATGATTTTATCGCTGAAAGTGCCCAGAAGCACAGGGAAACACTGAACCCCAGTACACCGAGGGACTTCATTGATTGCTTCCTGTTCCACATGGACGAGGCAACAGCTGGGCTGGATAACAGTGGGTAGGAAAGGGAGCTGGACATAGTATGGATTCCAATAGCATACGGTTGGGTATAGATATGTGTGTGTGTTAAGTGTTGAATACTTCCTTACAAATGGGCAAGAGAGTCACTGGCCCAACCATGGGCACCACTCCAACTATTCCTTTTTCTGGTTCCCCAGGAACCTCTCCTAAGAGATTACTGAAGAATTGCCATCTGACCCTGAAACCATGTTCCCTCCTCTTCCCTCTCAGTCTGATTGGTCAGAGTCTCACATGTGTTCCTATTGGTCCCAGCTCATGTCTGTTCTGGTTGGCACAGCCAATCACACACCCGTTGTTAAATATCTTCATTATCATACCTAGACAGACAGCTGCAAGGGTTATGACGAAAGCAAAGATGCTAGAGGCCAGAGAACATAATGCCAACAAAAATTAATCACTAAAGTTTATTGAGTACTTATATTCATAATGTTAAACCACCTCAGATAATGAACTAAGACACGGAGTATTTAGTTTCCTTGCCCGGAATCACTGATACCTAGGGAATAACAGTGCCCGAGTTTGAACCCAGGAAGTGTGGTTCTGGCACCCACTCTGCTGTTAGTCTGCTGAGCTTGAATGCAGCAAAGAAAAAAATAAAAAAAGGAAAAACTAGTACAAAGTAACAATTTTGAGAGTATGGCCATTTTCACAGTGTTGGTTCTTGCAATAGATGAGCAAGGAATATTTTTCCATTTGCTGAAATCCTCTTCAATCTTCTTTTTCAGAGTACTGTCGTTTTCATTGAAAGAGATCTGTTACTTCTTTTGTTAGATTGATTCCTAAATATTTCAGTTTCTTGTACGTTTTTGTGAAAGGTATGGTTTCCTTAATTTCTCTCTGTCTGTTTTTTTTTTTTGTGTGTGTGTAGGGATGCTATCAATTTTTGGGTGTTGACTTTGTATCCAGCTACACTGCTGAATTGGTTGAAAATTCAAGGAGTCTTCTTGTGGAGTTTTTGGGATCTTCCTTGTAAAGTATCATGTCATCTGTAAATAGTGGTAGTTTTACTTTCCTATCCTTATTCCTTTTATTTCTCTATCCTGTATTATTGATCTGGGTGGGAAGTTGTTTTCTTTCAGGACCTGAAATACTTCACTCAAAGCTC
>NW_004955687.1:6956-8339 GCF_000276665.1 Chinchilla lanigera
ATCTTGATTATTATATTTCCAGGTATAATTTTTTTGGTTATGGGTAATTGGGGTTGTATGTGCCTCACTCATGTGTACATAGGTTTTGTCCCACGCTTGAGAAATTATTTGCTATTACTGCAACAAATAGTCTTTTTATGTCATTCATGTAACCACCTGCTCTGACAACCTGACAACCTCCAGCTATCAGGCTTATATTGTTTTTTTTTTTTTTTGCCTTACCTTGCAGTTGCTGAGTTATTATTTGCTGTTACTTTGTTATTTTTAAGAGCTCTTTAGTTTCATAATCACTAGTTGCAATGCTGTCTTCAAGGTCTGAAAGTCTGTCTTCCATTTCATTCAAGCAGTTCTTGTAGCTTCCAATGGAATTTTAAATTTCCTGAATGTCTCTTTGAATCTATTTCATGCATTGTAATGCTTTCCTATACTGTTCATTCAAGGTTTCCATGATTTTTCTGTGCTCCTCTATTTTTTAATCTATGTCTTCTTTTGATATGCTGAGGAATTCTTTCATTATGGTTGTCCTTTTTTTTTTAACCTGTGCAATTATTTGTGACCTGAATTCCTCTGTAGCCTGATGTAGTTGGTTCTTTACTTCAGTTGTTTCTAAATCACTTGTTTCTAAATCTATCATTTCAAGAAATTTCAGGTGTGTGACTCCATGTTTTTCCATGTTGATGTTTTATGGACTTGTTCTAGGTGGGGAATTTGGCTGAGTTTGCATTTTGTTTCCTCTTTTTGTCATTTTGAAATCTTGCTCAGTGTCCAGGGATTGGGGTTGACTTCTGAGATGGTAGCAGGGTGTGGAGGCAGAGGGGCCACGTGACCAGAGGGCTTACTGAGGCCAAGAACCCTCCCACGGTGGTGGAGAGGTTGGGTCCAGAGGATCCAGGGCACCTGACAGCTCACTGAGCCTTCCCAATCACAAGGTCCTTCTGGACAGTGGCAGTGGGGCAAGGCCAGAGGATGTGGGTCCCCAGGTAGCTCACTAAGGATTCCTGCAATGCTGTCTTCAAGTTCTGAAAATCTATCTTCCATTTCATTCAAGCAGTTCTTCCAGCTCACTGAGGCCCCTCCTGTGTTGGGGGCGGGTGGCAGGGCCAGAGGATGTGGGAGACTTTTCATCTAAGCATTTCTTCCTGTGCATCTCCCACTCTGTGACCCTTGTCATTTAGGTGTCTGTCTTGGATGTACTTTCTTTGTGTATCTGTATCACGTTTAGTCTTTCCTCTGATTCTTCCATTGGTACTGTGCTGCTCTCTTTGCATATGACTTCTTCTTCTAACACTTTGTGTCTCCCCTGACTATTTCAATCTTTAACTTGTTTCTAAATCTTTTCCGTGAAGTTTCTGTGTCTAGACCTTTGTCTGTAGCCACAGCTTT
>NW_004955687.1:9456-10780 GCF_000276665.1 Chinchilla lanigera
CTTGTGGAGTTTTTGGATTCTTCCATGTAAAGTATCATGTTATCTGCAAATAGTGATAATTTTACTTCTTCCTTTCCTATCCTTATTCCTTTTATTACTCTCTCTTGTCTAATTGCTCTGGCCAGTGGTTCCAGGACTATATTGAACAGGAATGGTGACAGCAGACATCCTTGTCCTGTTCCTAATTTTTTTTAAAAACAATGTGTTTTCTTTCTTTTATTTCTTAAAATTAAAAAAATTAAAAAAAATACAGCCACATGAACAGAATAGTTGAAATACTATTTCAGAGGAGAGAAAATCCAAATGTTTAAGAAACAATGAGGAAAATACAGAATCTTATTAGTAATCAGAAGAATTTAAGACTACAATGAGATACCACTGAATCCACAGAGAGACAAAATTAAGAGATATGAGGATGTCAAGTATCGGTGAGGATGTGAGTCCATAAGACTCTGATAAGCTACTAGTGGAAGTAGAAAATGGTAAAGCCATTTTTTTTATTTTAAAGATAAAAGGAGGGAAACATTAACAGACATACAACATTTTACAATATATCACAAACACAGTACAGACAATACAGAGTTACAAACAAAGTGGTAGGGAATTAACAATGGTTGTTGTATTACATATTGATATCTTCAAAGTGGTTTCTCATGAAAACAGATATAGACATGCAATACTGGTCAATCAAAGACTCATTGACAGTCTCTTTCAGCATAGAAATAGAAGACAGAAGAACAACCATGTTAACTGTCATGTATACACATACATACAAAATTTCTCCTTCTTTCCCCTTTCTTTTCCCACATCCCAGGTGCCCTTTACTCTTCACCGGTTTCCTATCATTTCACAGTGTCTATCATGTCTCTGAGTTTAAATTAACTCTTTCAAGATTTACACTAGTGAAACAATGCAGTGCTTGAACATGTATGTTTGATTTGTTTTACTTATGAGTATGGTCTCTAGTTGTGACCATTTAAATATAAAGGCCTCAAGTTCATCTTTCTTTATAGCTGTGTAATATTCCATTCTATAAAAGTACCACAATTTTCTTATCCAATCCTCGGTGTGGTATTTTGAAGATCAATTCCACGTTACCTTGTAAAACTGAAAAGATGAAAACTGTAACACAGAATTTCTTTGTCTAGGTATACACTGTGTTTACCTGTAATGTGTAAAAAATGTACTTAAACCTTACAAAGATATGCATATATGGGGCTGGGGATGTAGCTCTGTGGTGGAGTTGGTGGTTGGCATTCTTTTTTTTTATTATAAAAATAAAAGGAGGAAAACATTAACAGACAGACAACCTTTTATAAACTAG
>NW_004955687.1:14749-16414 GCF_000276665.1 Chinchilla lanigera
CTCTGTGTACTTTTTGCCACCACTTACCTTCTTGCTGCTTCTCTTCCCATGCCACCTGATGGAAGGATTTGAGAAAACCCTTGGAGTCTATTAAAAAATGTTCCCCAGGTATGGTAGAGGCCAAGGTCCAGGTGGAAGGCTGCCATGGGGGTGGGGCAGCCTCAGATTGAGAGTAGCAAAGGATAATCAGGATGAAGAAGAAGATGAAGTCACACAGCTCCATGATCCTCTCTCTACCAAATGTCCACACTTCAGTTTTCCTTGAAAAGCAGGTTGCTATAGTTGTTGTTTTCTCTTCTGTGGTTGGTGGAGGATTGTGTGCCAGGAATCTATCCTGGCAGAAACCCTGGAACATCTCCAGTGGATAGAGGGAGCCAAAAATTTCCAGCCTTTGCAGAAGCCCAATGTACAGCATACCAGGGATGAGTCCCAAAGCCAGCCACCCCTTTAGAAGTGACTGGCTAGGAAAGTCTTCATGGGAAAAACCCCCAATATCCAACAATTCTCTTGGGAAAGTGCAGGACGTGTGGATGCTGCTTGCATAATGAAGGTGGGTCTGGGCTCATCTTCATGAGCAAGTGCCATGCAAGGCAAGAGGTCAAGAGTTACTGGAAGTGAGATTTGGAATCATTGGGCCCTTTGGGGACAGGAGATTTTTGTTATCAACAGGAAGTGAGACATGAAGAAGGTGACATGCTCTGAAAGGAGAGGTCTGGCTCCATTGGAAGGAGGAGGTTAAGGGGTAGCTGGTTTAGCCAATCTTTCATCTTTTGATTCATCAGCAAATGTTTGCAGCAGGTGTCTTAGGCTGCACCCTGCCCCAGGTGCTGAAAATTGAATAGTGAAGAGGACAACAGGTTGATATTAGAAGGAGCTGGCATGGAAGTGTGGGAGGTGCTCTCACAAAACATCTCCCTGAAAAGGCCCTAGGGACCTGACAACGGATAGGTCACACACAAAATGGCAGGGATCACCTTCTGACAGGGGGATCAAGCTTTTCAGGTTTAGATGGTTCTCAGGAGATTTAAAGCAAAATATGAGGGAATCCATGATGCCAGTACAGAATCACGCAGCTCAAGAGGTGGAGTCCAAGTGTGCCTTCCACAGAGGAAGAAAAACACTGCAAGGCAGCTAAAGGTGTAAGGAGAATGAGGGAGGCCAGAGGCAGCATATGACTGCAGTACTTAACATCGTAGAACCTTAAAAATGTTATGTCCTTATTTTTTAAAACAAACAAGCAAAACATCACAGTTTGTATTATTCCATTTATATGAAATATCCAGAAGACCAGAAGGCAAATCCATTGAGACAGACATGAGATTGGTATTTCCAGGGGCTGGGGAAAGGAGATCAGGGAGTGGCTGCTAAATAAGTACAAGGTTTTGGGGGAAAGTGACAAACTTGTCTGAACCTAGAGACTGATATAGGTACTGTAACGGACTTCTTGGGTCTCTTGTTATATCCCGGGGAGGAACAGCAGTGGGTATGAGGAAAATAAAAACAAGAGAGAAGAGCTGGGTTAGGTGGAGGCAACCTCTTACCTGTTGTGCAAGAGGACCTAACATCAACAGTAGGTATGTTTATTTATACTCTTGCAATGTTGCCTAGCAACTATCCAGGCAGGATGCTTTTTCAAGACTAAGATGGCTTGACTACTTGAGGCAC
>NW_004955687.1:16877-20620 GCF_000276665.1 Chinchilla lanigera
TGCCCATTTTTGGATTGGGTCTTTGAATTTGGGGGCGGCTGATATTTTTAAATTCTTTATATGTTCTAGATAGAAGCCCTCTGTCTGACGGACAGTCACCTAAAATTTTTTCCAAGTTTGTGGGTTATCTTTTTACTCTGCTGGTGATTTCTTTAGATGTGCAGAAACTTTTCAGTGGGATGAGATCCCAGTTGTTGATTCTTTCAAGTGTTTCACTCGCAGTTTGGTATTTGTTCATGAACTCTCTGCCTACCCCTATGTCTTCAAGGTTTTTACCTACTTTTTCATCCAATAGATTTAGTGTTTCTGGTTTAGTATTGAGATCTGTGAACCATTTTGACCTGAGTTTGGTGCATGGTGGTAGACTTGGGTCGATTTTCAGTCTTTGGCAGGTAGCAAGCCAATTTTTCCAGCACCATTGATTAGAGAGGCCAACTTTCTTCCAGTGAGTTTGTTTGGCCCCTTTATCACAGATGAGGTGGCTGAGTGTGTTTGTGTTTGTGGTTGTTTCTTTCAGTCTGTTTCATTGATCCTCAGGTTTGTTTTTGAGCCAGTACCAGGTTGATTTTATGACAGTAGCTTTGTAGTATAATTTCAGGTCAACGATTGTGATTGCACTTGACTTGCCATTGTTGCCCAGGGTTGCTTTTGCTATTCTGGGTCTCTTCTGGTTCCAGATGAATTTAAGGCATGTTTTCTCAAGATCTGTGAGGTATGCTAATGGTAGTTGAATGGGAATTGCATTGAATCTGTGCAACAATTTTGAGAGTATGGCCATTTTCACAGTGTCGGTTCTTGCAATCCATGAGCAAGGAATATTTTTCCATTTACTGAAATCCTCTTCGATCTCCTTTTTCAGAGTACTGTCATTTTCTTTGAAGAGATCTCTTACCTCTTTTGTTAGATTGATTCCTAAATATTTCAATTTCTTGGACGTTATTGTGAAAGGTATGTTTTCCTCAATTTGTCTCTCAGTCTGTTTGTTGTTTGAGTATGGGAATGCTATCAATTTTTGGGTGTTGACTTTGTATCCAGCTACACTGCTGAATTTGTTCATTAATTGAAGAAGTCTTTTTGTGGAGCTTTTGGGGTCTTCCATGTAAAGTATCATGTCTTCTACAAATAGTGGTAGTTTTACTTCCTCCTTTTCTATTCTTATTCCTTTTATTTCTCTCTCCTGTATTATTGATCTCGGTTGGAAGTTGTTTTCTTTCAGGGCCTGAAATACTTCACTGAAAGCTCTTCTTGACCTGGTGATCTGTGTTGAGATGTCTTCCATGATTCTTGTGGGCTTTCCTTCATAGGTGATCTGTTTCTTTTCTCTAACAGCTGTTAATAACCTGGTCTTTTGCTCAATTTCTGGGATCTTTATTATTATATTTCTAGGTAAATTTTTTTTTGTTATGGGTAGTTGGGGTTGTATGTGCCTCACTCATGTGTACATAGTTTTTGTCCCACGCTTGAGAAATTTTCTGCTATTACTGCAACAAATAGTCTTTTTATGTCATTCATGTAACCACCTGCTCTGACAACCTGACAACCTCCAGCTATCAGGCTTATATTTTTTTTTTGTTGTTTTTTTTTTTTTGCCTCATCTTGCAGTTGCTGAGTTGTTATTTGCTTTTACTTTGTTATTTTTAAGAGCTCTTTAGATTCATAATCACCAGTTGCAATGCTGTCTTCAAGGTCTGAAAGTCTGCCTTCCATTTCATTCAAGCAGTTCTTCTAGCATTCAGTGGAATTTTTAATTTCCTGAATGTCTCTTTGAATCTACTTCATGCATTCTAATGCTTTCCTATACTGTTCATTCAAGGTTTCCACGATTTTTCTGTGCTCCTCTATTTTTTAATCTATGTCTTCTTTTGATATGCTGAGGAATTCTTTCATTATGGTTTCCCTTTTTTTTTCCCCTGAGCAATTATTTCTGATCTGAATTCCTCTGTAGCCTGATGTAGTTGGTTCTTTACTTCAGTTGTTTCTAAATCACTGGTTTCTAAATCTATCATTTCAAGAAATTTCAGGTGTGTGACTCCATGTTTTTCCATGTTGATGTTTTACGGACTTGTTCTGGGTGGGGAATTTGGCTGAGTTTGCATTTTGCTTCCTCTTTTTGTCATTTTGAAATCCTGCTCAGTGTCCAGGGATTTGGGTTCACTTCGGAGATGGTAGCAAGTGGTGGAAGCAGAGGAGGCAAGTGACCAGAGGGCTTACTGAGTCCAAGAACCCTCCCACGGTGGTGGAGAGGTTGGGTCCAGAGGATCCGGGCCCCTGAGAGCTCACTGAGACTTCCTAAGCCCAAGATCCTTCTGGACAGTGGCAGTGGGGCAAGGCCAGAGGATGCGGGTCCCCAGGCAGCTCAGTAGGATTCGTGCAATGCTGTCTTCAAGTTCTGAAAATCTATCTTCCATTTCATTCAAGCAGTTCTTCTGGCTCACTGAGGCCCCTCCTGTGGTGGGGGCAGGTGGCAGGGCCAGAGGATATGGGAGACTTTTCATCTAAGCATTTCTTCCTGTGCATCTCCCTCTCTGTAACCCTTGTCATTTAGGTGTCTGTCTTGGATGGACTTTCTTTCTGTATCTGTATCACCTTTAGTCTTTCCTCTGATTCTTCCCTTGGTACTGTGCTTCTGGCTTTGCATATGCCTTCTTCTTGTAACACTTTGTGTCTTCCCGTATCATTTCGATCTTTAACTTGTTTGTAAATCTTTTCCTTGAAGTTTCTCTGTCTAAACATTTGTCTGTAGCCACAGCTTTTCTTTCTTGCTTCTCTCTGTGTACACCTTAATTCTTCCTCTTTTACCTCTCTTACTCCCTCTTTTTTTGAGAACCTATGGTTGCTTCTCTGTCTCTGAGTCTCTGTCAGTCTTGCTGTCTCTCTCAAAACTATAATCTTCTGGACTCTCTGCCCAGCCCCATGAGCTCATCCTGAGATTTCCTCAGCATCCCTGCCAAATGCTCAGTGCCTCCTTGATTGGTTCTTTGATGCTCCACTTAACCATCCCAAAGTTGTTCATGGTGCTCAGACAGAATCACTGCATCACTTTGCATCGGTTTCCATTGGCAAAGGTCACACCTGATAGTGAGGCATGGAGAGAATGCTGGGAGAACTCGTGTGATGGCCTCTCCTTTGTTCCCTAATGTTCCTCCCACCTCCACTTATCAGTTCCCTGGAAGATGTGATCAGTGATCAGGGATCTTTCAAATGACGTCCCCATATTTCTCCCGCAGCTCTGAAGAAGGGTCCACATCTCACAATCTCACCTGTGGGAAGGTTTCCACTGTTACACTTGGATCTTAGCTTCCAGTGTAGCCTGAGTTTTCCCACCTGTAGACCCATGAGGAAGGGCAGAGACTTGGACTCTTTATCTCCTTTCAAGCCCCACAAACATGCCCTTCCTCTAGTGTCCTTGTCTCTTGGCTCTACCAAAACCTTCTCAGCCTTAGATTTTATTATTTGCACTAATTCTCCACATCCAGTCTCTAGAACCTCTCCTTTGCTCACCACTGGAACAAAATTTAAACCCTCAAATCTATGAAAATTTCTCCAATCTACTCTCTCTCTGTCCATTCTGAAGGGATTCTAGAAGCTTATGTGAGTGGTCCTGAGGGGGGCTGGAATTATAGAATTCCCAAATTCATCTGGAGAGTCCCACCCAAAGCTGGATCCTCAAACTGCCCTGTTACCTATGAGCTCTGTGTACTTTTTGCCACCACTTACCTTCTTGCTGCTTCTCTTCCCATGCC
>NW_004955687.1:20720-21893 GCF_000276665.1 Chinchilla lanigera
AAAAAAAAAAAAAAAAAAAAGAGAGTAAGATAGAGACTGAGAAATAAACTAGTTTTCAACTCTGTTGTGCTTTGAGTGTTCCTTTATAGCCTAGTCCTGAATTTTAATTCACCTGGATAGATTTCCATTTAAACAACGTTGGAAAGCTGGTGGCCCAGATGGTAGTAGCAAATAAATATGAAGTGTGTTTCCTCAGTTCAGAAAAAAAATAAAACAAGCCAGAATACAGCACGAGCACGGGAACATGGACAGATGAATGTGTCAAGACGTTCCCGAACTCCTCAGGGCTCTGGGGAAAACCCGAGTTCCTCTCTTAGCCCTCTAGGCCCTCCTCAACCAAGCTCTTCACTCGGTCCCCTTTCCTAAGCTACACACCAGAGATTTTTTGTTTATCAAATGCATCATGATGATTCCACATTCAGTCTCTTTGTCTTTGCGGTTCCCTCTCCCTGAGATGCTCTTCCCAGTGGCTGATCACTACTCACACATGAGGCTTCAACCTAGTAGCCTGTTTCTGAGATAAGTTCTTTTTCATCAAACCACCAAAATCAGTCAATATTTCCTATTTTGTTGCCCCAAAGCTACCTTTAGAGCACCTGTCATGACCAAGAATAGTAATTGCCCCCTACAAAATTATACTTTGTCTCACGCAATCCTAAGTATAAGATGAGTATTAACTCGTTAATTGCAACATCTTTTGGCAACTGTTTGATGAATGTCCATCTCCCTTGCCATACTTTACATTACATGGGTTAGACACTTTGTGATTTGCTTAATACATTATCATTAGCATCCAATGGAGTATTGGCCTCAGGGTAAGGCTAATACATGAGGTTTGCTTGCTACTATTTTCATTGTTGTTGTTGTTCTTGCTGTTGTTGCTGTTGTTAGTACATGTTTGCAGTATATGCAGTTTGCCATCATCTTATGGAGTGCCAAGATGTGCCTTTAGGAGATAATATCCCTGCTCAAGTTTCCTCAATGGCTGCAGTGAAGGTGAACTAGGATATTTGGGTTAAAGCAAGTGGAACATAACTAAAATGCTCAGTAACCAAGTGCAGGCCACCCTTTGTCTGAAGGAGAGAATGGGAACCACCCTCCTGTATCTGGGAGAGGGGTACTGGACCAACTTACCCATGGAGAAAGGAATAAAAGCTTCACTCTTCTTCAGCG
>NW_004955687.1:24058-36278 GCF_000276665.1 Chinchilla lanigera
GAGTTTGAGCTTTACACTGGAGGATCAATCTGCTCCTCCACTCACTGGCATTGTGACCTCAAGCAGCTGTTGCCACTGTCTGACCTCTCTTATTCATCTGTAAAATGGGCATGACCTTGGCACCCATCACCTGGGGCAATGGAGAGGATATTTTTACATAGAACCCTTTAGCACAGAACATGGAACACAAGGAGGTGACAAACACAGTGTGTGATCGTTCTGAGCAAGGAAAAAGTCACTCCGAGTGAGCTGTATCCTAGGAAGCAGAACTCCAGAAGGTCCTTGAGGCAATTTATCACTTTTCACCCCTAACGGGTTTATATTCGCCAAAGAAGGTGCTTGATTATTGTTGATCCACTTCCTAACTTCTGCACCTCAATTCACACAAGAAAGAAATCAACACAGAGCTTTAGAAGAAGTGCAGCAGTATGGAAGGAAGCCTACAAAAATAACTTTTGCATGGGGTAGCAGCCAGGTGTGGGAAAGATGCTGGTTCACAACAGATTTCTTGGATGCAGGAAGTGAGCTGTCATTCTCTACAGTTAGGCATTCAATGACCCTGCAATCGTTTATTCTCCCCTCAGTCCATCTTGCGGGGCAGGAAGGACATCTGGTATACTGGGGGTATTCTGCCAAAAGCAACCTCCTGGGGTGTGAAGTCAATGTCCTCAGGAGGCACTGGGCTGGCTATGGAGAAGTTCTGGAGGATGGTGGTGAAGAAGAGGAACAACTCAGCACGGGCAATTCCTTCTCCAAGACAGATACGCTTCCCTGTGGGCACAGAGGATCACAGGGTAGGCCAAGGTGATATTCTTTGCCCTGTCATAGCTCTAATCTTAGACACCTGTGACCATGGCACAGGGATAACCTCTAACCAGTAATTAGGAGTGGACTTAAAGGAGGTTCCCAGTGCTTCTGATACTGGGCACAGATCTTTGTGTGGATGTTCAGTGTTCAATAGGAGTTAGGAGATACAGAAGTTTGTAGTTTTATTTGATTTCTAAAGGGTTCAGTGGCCCTATATGAGATAAGGACCCATTTGTGGGCATTTGTAAGTGTAAAAGTATGTGCACATGTATGAGGTAACATTTTTGGTGTCCTTCATTTCTCATAGGAGGAGACTATTACCCATCTCATAGGGCTCTTGTGAGGTTTAAGTTAGTATTGATAGGAACTCAAAGTAATACTAAGTTCACATTAAAATTCTATACTATAGTAACTGTTTTGTGGTTTTTTTCTGAGTGGGAAGGTGTTTCTGGGATTGTGTGCCTTTGTTTGTCTGTCTGTCTGTCTGTCTTTTTATCTCTGTCTCTGTCTCTCTCTGTGTCTATCTCCTCTCTTTTCTTGTTTCCTTCCCTCCCCTTTCTCCCCACCTTGGTTGTTTTCTGGTCTCTTCCAAGAGCTTCAAGCATGTACATACAATACACTCATACTGTACATAAAATTACAAATGAGACCAATACACATGAGGTGTGATTTATGGCCTCAATGGTTTCTCAGACATGTGAGGAATCACACTACAACTTAGGAATCTTGGGCTTGAGGAGGAATGAGGGCAAAGGGAGTCTCAAATTCAGGCAGATGCTCAGAGAGACTGCCCCCATACTTCAGTGCTTCTTCATCTCCAAACTGATGACCTTGAGAAAGGCCTGTCAAGGATGGGTTTCAGGGCATCCCCAGTGCCTTTCAAATCATTGGGGCCTTATACTTGCATAGAAGCATCTGGGGCAGTACCCACTTCCCTCGGATACATCCAGAAAGTAGGAGACATGGGCTTAGAAGTACTCAGGGAGGCCCTAAAGTGGTTCTTCCCCCTGGAACTGGTACTGTGACCCAGATTCCACCAAAATAGCCTGATGCCTTCTCTACACACCCTGCCATCTGGGGCTATCCATTTGAACAATTTTTGATAGCTTTTTCATTATGCTCCTTCGGCCCAGTTTATCTTTCTTTCTTCCCAGGGTAGCCTGCGTTTGTTTTTGTGTACATATGTCAGGCCCTGTTTCTATGTCTATCTTTTATTTCCCTCTTCTCATTCCTATATTCTGACATCTTAACTCCTTGGCTATATTTGGATCTGATTCATTCTCATTCAATCTGAATCTCTCTTTCTCTCTCTCTGGCCCTGGACCAACTCCCCCACCATGTTTTCTCTTCTTTTCTGTCTCTTTGCCACCCTCTCTCCCTGTATCATTCTCATATTTTGCTATTGCTTATCTGTCTGCCACTGTCCTTACTTCTTTACATCTCTGTTTTCTATATACTGAGGGTAGAACTCATTAGTGCAGGATCTGAATCTCTTGTAACCACCCACTGATCCCAACTCTCACTGAAAACAAAGTGAGGGAGTTTGCCATTGCACCGTGTCACTGAAGTCACTGATAGAACTCAAGACTAAAGACTTGTTACTGAGGAATTCCTTCCTCTCAAATGATAAGAAAACTGGACATTGGGGTTTTCCCTGGGGGAGGCCTGTAAAAGTCAATGTGAAGCTGCCAATCTATATAGAAAATTGGAACCTAACTCAATATATAAATAAACTACAGCTGTCTTGAGAATGTACACTTGGAAAAGGTAACCAAGCGTCAGCCAATCTTAGCAGTCATGTTGCTGGCAAACATAGGCTGCAAACTGCTGAGACAAGTCCACACAATGCAAAACCAGATAAGATTTTAAGAACACATGTAACCTTATTATGAAGTTCCAGATCTAAAAAATATTGTATTCAATGTTGGAGGAAAGGGAACTAAAGCGATTGTCCAGCTTGTTTGATTTTACATGGTTCAGATATTAAGTCTACAGCTGACCACTGTCAAACTGGTAAGTTTGGCGAGCATGAGGGATATCACAGTATAACTCCTCTGCAGCAAAGTCATATCACTTTTTGTTATATTTTAATCAGATAATATATTTAATTTATACTCTTCCAATAACAGAACTTTTGAAACTGAATTAAATATTTGTTTTTGAGACAGGGTCTCATGTTGTAGTTTAGGCTAGGTTGAACTCACTTTATATCTCAGGTTGTCCTGGAACACACAGTGATGCTCGTACTTCCTGAGTGCTGGGATTACAGGCACGTGCCACCATGCCCACTGAATAAATATTTTTAAAATATACAAGAACCTAAGTTACAAGAAATGGAAAATTAAGAGCTTTTTTTTCACTGCATATATCCTAAAATATATATTTATAGCAGTACAGATATCCTCATGCTTTATCAGTGAGATATGGACAGATGCTAAAATAAAAATTTCTTCATCTGACAATATTGGCCGACATAGCTGGAGGAAAGTGAGGTTCATGCAAGAACAGCCTGAGAGACCGGTCGTGGTGGTGCAATCCCAACACTTGGGAGGCTGAGGCAGGAGGATTGTCACAGATTTGAGATCAGCTTGACTACATAGTGAATTCAAGGTCACCCTGAACTACATAGTGAGGCACTGTCTCAAAAAAAAAACAAAAAAAGAGAGTAAGATAGAGACTGAGAAATAAACTAGTTTTCAACTCTGTTGTGCTTTGAGTGTTGCTTTAGAGCCTAGTCCTGAATTTTAATTTACCTGGATAGATTTCCATTTAAATAATTTTGGAAAGGTGGTGGCCCAGATGGTGGTAGCAAATAAATATGAAGTGTGTTTCCTCAGTTCAGAAAAAGAAACAAAACAAGCCAGAGTACAGCTCGGGAACATGGACAGATGAATGTGTGAAGACCTTCCCGAACTCCTCAATGCTCTAGGGATAACCCAAGTTCCTCTCTTAGCCCTCTAGACCCTCCCAAACCAAGCTGTTCACCCGGTCCCCTTTCCTAAGCTACACACCAGAGCTTTTTTGTTTATCAAATGCATCATGATGATTCCACATTCAGTCTCTTTGTCTTTGCGGTTCCCTCTCCCTGAGATGCTCTTCCCAGTGGCTGATCACTTCTCACACATGAGGCTTCAACCTAGAAGCCTGTTTCTGAGATAAGTGCTTTTTCATCAAACCAAAAAATTAGTCAATATTTCCTATTTTGTTGCCCCAAAGCCACCTTTAGAGCACCTATCATGACCAAGAATAGTAATTGCCCCCAACAAGAATATACTTTGTCCCACGCAATCCTAAGTATAAGATCAGCATTAACTTGTTAATTGCATCATCTTTTGGCAACTGTTTGATGACTGTCCATCTCCCTTGCCATACTTTACATTACCTGGGTCAGACACTATGTGATTTGCTTAATTGCATTATCATTAGCATCCAATGGAGTACTGGCTTCAGACTAGGGCTAATACATGAGGTTTGCTTGCTACTATTTTCATTGTTGTTGTTGATCTTGCTGTTGTTACTACATGTTTGCAGTATATGCAGTGTGCCATCATCTTATGGAGTGCCAAGATGTGCCTTTAGGAGATAATATCTCTGCTCAAGTTTCCTCAATGGCTGTAGTGAAGGTGAACTAGGATATTTGGGTTAAAGCAAGTGGAACATAACTAAAATGCTCAGTAAACAAGTGCAGACCACCCTTTGTCTGAAGGAGAGAATGGGAACCACCCTCCTGTATCTGGGAGACGGGTACTGGACCAACTTACCCATGGAGAAGGGAATAAAAGCTTCACTCTTCCTCAGTGCCCCCTTAGCATCCAGAAAGTGATCAGGGTTGAAGGTGTCTGGTTTTTCAAAATGACGTGGGTCATGGAGAGCAGTGGACAGGATTGGGTATACTTCCGTGCCCTAGGAAAATTGCAAAATTGGAAGATATTGCTATTCCCTGGCCTCCACATGCAAAGACATAAGTAAATAGATACAACAAAACAAAACTGAAGGAAGGTTTCCCTGTTGAGAAGTCAACAAGCAGTTGAGATGTGGGTTAAGAATCCAAAGAGGTGCAACAAAGATGTGGGACACCAGCTTGTCTCACCTTGGGGAGGACGAACCCTCGGAAGGACGTGTCTTTGGTGACCACGTGGGGCACACCAATGGGGAGGAGGTCCGCAAATCTCTGCATCTCACAGATGACAGCCTCAGTGTATGGCATTTTGGTTCGGTCATCCAAGGCTGGCGGGCGGTGTGAGCCAATCACCTGTTCAATTTCCTTTTGGACTCTCTCTGCACAGAAAAGGGGACAATGAACCCCACATCACAAAGACATTTCAGCAATGACATTTTTTTGTTTGGACCGGTGAGCTGGAAATACTGTACAGAAAACGTTTATCCCATTCACACCTTCAAAGCAATCAGCTGTGGGAGAGAGCAAGAGGGAGAAAATAACAAGAATTCGCACCCTTTAAAAATCTGTGAATGCTATAAATTATCTCCCCACATCCACAACTATACACACACACCACAGCGTTGCATGAATTTTATACAAAGAACTGAAAACTGCTCCTCTACAATCAATAAGAAATAAACCAAGTTTGTCAGTAGTTCCTAAAACATATAATAGCAGAAGAAATTAATTCATGAATAACTGAATGATAAATGAATGAATGAATGAATGGCTAAATCAATAAATAAAATGGCTGATGAATGAATGAGATGAAAAAATCAGTGAATAGGTATATGTATTTGATTTATCACTAGTATATGGTTGAATTAATCTATTGATAAATGGTTCATCAAAAAATAAGACAGTAAACTCATAGATAATCATATGAATGCTAGATATATAGAGGACTGTATAATGAATAAAGTAGTGAAGGTATGAGTAAATGAAGAAATAAGTGGAGGAAAGACTTGAATGAAGAGTAACCCGGAGTGAAAAAATGAGTTATGAACTGAATAAATGAAAGAATGATGGATGAATGAAGCATGAATGAAGCATTGAAAGACTGCTGATAAGGAATGAAACCTTGTTCAAACATAGATGAATGGGTAGATGCATGAGTAATTTAAAGAGCCAATGAATAATTGAGAAGTATCAGTGTTCAAAGGATCAGCTCGAGTCAATTAATCCAAATAAATGGATAAAGGTATATGTTGTTCGATGAGTATAGATAAAAGAATCAGTAAAAATAAAGGCGAATTAATAAACAGATGCAAGAATGCATGGATTGTTCAATTTCTCAGTGTGATAGGCAAAAACAGCAGAAAAAGAGGTCAATAGATTTTTCATTTACATCTATATCCTCAGGACAGGCTTAGTTGGGAGACTGTTCAAAGCCTGTAGAGCTCCTGGCACAAGTGCCCAAAGTTTTCTGACACCAAGAGGTCCCCTAACCACAACTCTGCAGCCCAAAGGGCATCACAACGCTTTCCCAATTGGCTGTCCATTGCCCACCTGTGATATGCGGGTATTTGAGTAAAAACAGGAAGCCATAGCGGAGAGTTGTGCTGGTGGTCTCCGTGCCAGCAAAGAAGAGCGAAAGCGAGGTCAGGATGAGGTTCTTGTGGTGGAACTCAGTGTGCTGGTCAGCCTTGTCCTATGTCCAGAGCAAGGGGACAGGAGAGGTTCAGGGAGGACCGAAGCCTTGCTGCAGGAAGGGTCATCTGTCCCTCTGGACACGCTCCCTCTGTTTCTGGGACTCAGGCAGTCTGGCCTGCTTTGCATTCTCTATCTTTGACATCCAGCTAGAAGTCTGTCTGTCGGTCTGTGTCTGTCTGTTTCTCTCCCTCTGATTTTCTTTATTCTACCTGGCTCTGTTTCAATCCCTCTCCATCTCTTTGGCTTGTTTCTCACTTTTGGGGTTCCCATTCTTTTTCCTCCTCTAGGGTGTTTTATTGCTTTTTTCTTTGCCCTTTGCCCTGACTTTTTCCTCAGCTAATACTTGCTCTTTTCTCTTTCCCTCCCATTTCAGTTTCTCCTTCCTATCTTTTGCTGCCTTTCACCTCATCTGCTTTTCGCTTCTTCTTCTCCTGAATTTCCTTCTCGCATTCTGTCCACCCCATCATCTGATTTCCCCTCCCCTCTGTCCTCCTCTACCTCTTTCCTTTCCTTCCCTTCACTTCACATCCCCATCCTCCCCTCCTATCCGTTCCCCTCTCCCCGATCTCACTTTGTCCATGCGGAGCAGGAAGGTATCGATGAAGTCTCTGGGGCTGCTGGGGTCCAGGGTGTCACGGTGTTCCTCCACACTGTGGCCAATGAAAGTGTTGATTTCCTGCATGTTTTTGTAGATTTCCCTGTGTGGGCCAGGAAAGTGTTTCAGGATGCTGGGGAAGAGCTCAAGCACCTGCAAGGAAGAAAGGGCAGCGAGGTCCACTTAGGCTCAGTTAGCAGATTGCAGAGGGAAGAAGCTGTTCTGAGCCCCAAACCTCAATGGGGAAGCCCCATCCCTCCATCTCTCTCTCCTCTGAGTCTACCTCTCTCCTTCTCTTCAGGAACACCCCCCCACACCCCCCCCCCACACAACTTTTGTGTCTCAGAATCTACCTTTATCCTTCATTTTCTTTTCTCTGTCTTCTTTTCCTCCCTTCTCTCTCTCCCAAGCCTTCATTTTCTTTGTCTCTTCCACTTTATTTCTCCACCCCCTTCACTCCGGTTTGTTTGTCTCAGCGTCTTGGTCCCTGCTCACTGTCTATCTCTGCCTTCAGGTCTCACAGTCCCCAACCTCTGTTCTCTCTGCACCCTTCTCGCAGCCCTAAGTGTGTTTTTGGGCCCCCCAAAGCCGGGCATCGTTCCCCCTACCCTAGCTGCTCCCCTCACCCCCATCCTCCATCATTCCCCACCTGGCTGGAAAAGGAACTGCCCAGTGAAAAGGTCTTATAGAACAGGTCCAGCAGCCTCAGGAACTGGTGATCTTTGTAGTCAAAGCGTTTTCCAAAGACAATGGAGCAGATGATGTTGGCCGTCACCGAATGAAAGAGGAATATGGGGTCCACAAGGCCTCCTGGGGAAAACGGCAGCACTTCATCAGACACAGATTCAAGAGCCTGGTGAGCATTTGGCTGCTGTCCTGTCTCTGTGCCTGCTGTCACTCCACAATCAAAGATAAGAATAGCAGTGAACTCTGATACTCCTCAGCATGTGCTATGTGCCAGGCTGCACACTAAGCACTTGTGTTATTTTAACTTAATTCCTCCACAGCAGTGTAAGGAGGTATGATTCTTTTATTCTACCCATTTTATAGATGGATGAATGATTCATGGTTAAATGATTTGACTAAGGTAACACAGCTACCCATTCCTGGGTCCAGATTCAGACCAGGCAGCACAGAGACAGAGCCAGTGCAATTGGCCCCTTCCCTGCATCTCACCCCAGGCCTCTGCTCCATCTGTGTAAGCTGATAAAGTTAAGGCCTGGGGAAGAAGCGCAGCATGTGCAATCCATTGCTTGTGCAAGTTTGAAAACCCCGATGACTTCCTAACTTCTTTGTCCAAGTTCAAAGCCCAGTCACTCCCCTTGCATCTCTTCCCTCCTCCAGGGCTTGGGTGAGAAGGAGGGAGGCTCTGAGCCCAAGGACCTCAGGTAGGTATGGTCCTCCGTCTCTCTCTGTCTCTGTCTCTCTCACACACTCTCTCTCTCTCTCTCTGTCTCTCCCTGTCTCTCTCTGTCTCTCTCTGTCTCTCTCTCTGTGTGCCTCACATATCTACTCTCACTCATTTATAGTCTATTCCCTGACACTTGGCCATGCATTTCTAATTTATGTCTCACTTTCTGCCTTTGTTTTTGCTTCCTCTCTGAGTCTCTGCCACCCTTGTCTCTTTCTCTTCCTTTTGCTCCCTCCATGCCTGTCTCAGCCTCTTTCCTGTCTCTGCCTCCATCTGTTTTCCCTCTCTGTCTCTCTGTCCCTGTTGCTTCTCCCCAGCTTCAGAATCTCCACACAAGACCTGGCAGGAATGAAAGAATGGTAACTGCAGAGGTGCTAACACAGAGTCCTGTCACCTCCACCTCCCTGTTAGTGAGGATCCAAAAAGACCTGAACATGCTTCGCAGGAGCAGAGCACCCACCTGCCTCTTTACTCACTGCCTGCTCAACAGCACTTCTTCAAGGGAAGGAAAATACAGTTCACTATTTTCACATCTGCTGTTCCTCTTTTGCCCTTTTCTTTCTTTTACACAAGCAAGCCTTTGTAAGAGGTTTTGACACATACAGCTAACCCATGAATTATTTTCTCTGGACACAAATTACTAGCCTGGAGTCACTCAGCCTATTTCTCCAAGTTATTCTTGGACACTCTAAACCTCACTGCTGCTTTCCTGGCTGTGCTGCTCTGCTGCTTATCTCTGTTCATTTCTATCCCATCTCTTTCTGTCCCAATGCCTCTGTCTGTCTCTATTTCTATGCATCTCTGCCCCTGTGCAGCTCCCTGTACTTCTATTGCTGTGCACCCTGCCCCTCTCTGTATCCTTGTCTTCCTTTCCTACCCAACCCAACCCTCAAGACTCACCCTGGGATTTTCGCAGCTCCTCCAACATGCACTGAGCCTCCTCCTGAATCCGCTCCTCCACGCTCCGCTTTCCCATCCCAAAGTCCCTCATGGTGGTCAACGAGAATCTCCGAAGGGCCTTCCAGCGTTCCCCATTAGCAAACACCACCCCTAGTGGTGTAGGAGAGGCATGGGTTAGAGGGGAAGATCAAGGAGGTGAGAACCCTCCCCACTCTTTTCCTCACTTCTCACACTCAAGTTCCCCAAACCCCAGCCTCCTTCCCACCCCATCCCAGTGCCTTTGAGGTCCTCACCATATCCCTGGAAGACAGGCTCCATGGTAGCAGTTGTTCCCCGGCCAGAGAAAGCCTCAGCTTGGTCCACCAGGGCCTCCCGTATGGCCTCTGGCCCACACAGCATGACTACAGGCCTTGGCCCCAGGTACACGGTGAACACATCTCCATATTTCTCTCGGAACTGCCAAGCATACCCACAGAGGTTGCTATTAGTCAGTATATGCACCAGTAGTTAAACCATTAAAGTGGTTAAATGCACATTGGTAATTAGGTGCCATTCACAGGATCATCAGTCCTTCTCACTTGCCTTGCTCCCTTCTTAGGACCCGGAAACTAAAGGGTTAAACCATGACCCACCCCAGGTCTGCTCCCAGTGTTTGGGGCCCTAAGCGGTACAGATGTTTCAATATTCCTTATTTCACCTTTACCCATACCCTAGAGGCAGGGCTGATCTCCCTGGTATGTCAACCCAAAGAATCCTTGTGCCCTAACTTTAACCTGCATTCTGAGCCCCAGTGTTCTCCAGAGAACAACTGTGACTCACCCCCGTGGTTCAGGGGAAGGGAGAATAATGGCCTGGTAGCTCTGATCATGAAATTTGAAAAACCCTATCAGTACAGCCCCTTGGAAAACTGGAAGGGACAGTCACTCCTCAGTATTTATGGGAAGTGGATCTAGAGGTCCTTTGAACACCAATATCCTTGATAGTATTTGCACATGAGCTATGTTCATCCTCCCATATATGTTAAATCATCTCCAGATTGTTTTTATTTAATACAACTGGAATGCTATATAAAAAGTTGTTGCACTGTATTGTTTAGGGATTAATGGCAAGAAAATAGTCTGTACATGTTCAATACAAGTGCAACTTTTTCCAACCCAAAGCTGAGTCTGTGTTGAGATATAGAATCCACAGACATGTAACATCAGCTGCATTTCTCAAAGCTAAACATAGGCACAGTTAGCAAGTTCACTACAAAATATTTGCTCAACACAAATGTGTACTTGCTCATTAAAAAAAGTCTTTTCCCATCCCAGGAATAACTCAAAAGTCAGGGGTCTCATAAATGGAACCAAGGCATGATTTCTCCTGAGGCAAATTCTCCTCCCGTTGTGAACTTAATACAATGGTGAGACAGGCATACTAGAGACACATATATTCCAAAAGGGAGAAATACGAAAGAAGGGGTAACTGGGCCAAAATCCAGCAAAGTAAACAATATTTTATCTTCATGATATATAATAGGCAACTAAAATGAAAACTTGGGCTGGGGATGTAGCTCAGTGACATAGTACCTATGTGGCAAGCAGAAGGTCCTGGGTTCCCTTCCTGCTACTAAAAAAAGCTGGGCGTGGTGGTGCATGCCTGTAATTCCAGTACTCAGGAGGCTAATGCAGGAGGATCCTTGTGTGTTAACAGCCAACCTGGGCTACAAAGTGAGCTCAAGGCTAGCCTGAACTGCTTAGCAAGCCTACCTCAAAAACATAAAAAATTTAAAAAATGAAAACTTATTCACTTGGGGTCTCTGTGTATCCAATCAAACCCTATTAAGGGGAAGGGCACTGGATCTATGGCCCCCAGAGCCAGGCAGCCTTTCCCAGGTCTTGACTAAGTTCTTTTGAGTTACACTTAGGGCCACCATTTGCTTGCTCTTTTGCTCACTCAGGTACACATATTTACTGAGCCCTTGTTGTGAGCCAGGCACTGTGTTCGGCACTGTGCTCAGAGAAATGTTGCACTGCCATAGACAGCACTAACAAGGAGAAGCATCTGGTGTACAAGAGATTAGGGTGGCACCCAGGCCATGATTTCACACACCTCTAGCCCCTGCACTCAGGAGGCTGAGGCAGGATAGTAGCCATGAGTTGGAGAACAACCTGGCCTATAGAGAAAGACCCTGGTTCAAAAAAAAAAAAAATAGAGGTTATCATAGGAGCCTGACCATGTCTGAGGATCAAGAAAGACTTCTCTGGGGAAATCACACTTGCCTGGACATCTAAGAAACCCCAACAATGAGTCACGGTGGCTGGACACTAGGCAAGGGACAGTCCATAAAGGATCTCATTGGCCCCAAGCTTTTCCTGCAAGAAAACTGAAACATTTGCTGCAAGGAAGAATGGGCAATGCTGGGTGTGGTGGTACACACAAGTATTCCGGTACTTGGGAGGCTGGGGCAGGAGAATAGCTGTAAATTGGAGGCCAGTCTGGACTACGTAGTGAATTCAAGGCCAGCCTGAACTACAAACCCAAATTCTCTAAACAGATGTGAAGAAAGAGATGTAACAGGCAAGTCCAAAGGAAAAGCAAAAGTAAGGGAGGAAACACCAAAAAATAAAGTGGGTTGTTTGTTTCTTTGTTTGTCTTTTTGAGTCAGGATCTCTCTGTGTAGTTTACATTGGCCTTGAACTCACTATACCACCCAGGTTCACCTTGAATTTGAGCAATCCTCCTGACTCAGCCTCCCATGAGCTGGGATTATAGGTGTGCATCACCATGCCCAGCTCAAAAATAAAGTTTCAAAGCTAAGATATATCCAGGGTCTCATCAAAAACAGACTACATAAGGCAACACTTTACAAATAAGTGCTTTATGCCCAAAGTTGTTTTTTTTAATGATACTGACATAATCCCCTAAAGAG
>NW_004955687.1:36837-41294 GCF_000276665.1 Chinchilla lanigera
CACCTAAGAAGGCCCTAATGAAGTCCTCTAATGGCACTCTACAGTGAGCTTCCAGACCTTCCACTTTTGACTGATGCTGCATCCTTAATCCTGGTAACATCCACATTAAGACAAAAGTTCACCCAGCCACATTCCAGACACCACAGCTGTGTTGGAGATCAGCCCTGGGCTTCCTGAGCCACAAAGGAAAGCCTCCAGAGAGTACCCTGAGATGAGTATCTGCAAGCCCATTACTGGTGACTCAAGAAGCCTGGAATTGAGCTGGACCTCACCAAGCCAAGCTGCCCAGCAGCGCCTATATTGGAGTCAAGTGCCAGGCTTCACCGATGACATGCTTCAGAGATCCATGCTGGTTGTTTCAGAAGATCACCAACAGTTAGCATTTAGTCTTCTCTCTGGACCAGTTACCTCTCTCTTCTTGACTGTTTCATGTGCATGGTTTGGATATGTTTGTGTTTCCCACAGATTTATATGTTGGGAGCTTGGTTTCCTCACTGGCCATGTTGAGAGGTGGTGGAGCTTTTGAAAAGTGGGGCCTAATGAAAGGTAATTATATGCTGTGGGCCAGGCCCTTAGAATGGATTAATGCTGGTCTTTGAGAATGAGCTAGTCTTTAAGAAAGGAGGTTGTTACAAAGCAATGCCACACCCATGCTTGGGCCCTGCTTGTATGTTGCAAGTTCCCTTTCTGCTGTTGTACAATAGGAAACTGTCACAAGACGTTCAAGAGATGGTACTGCCTCGTCTGCATCTGTCATCCTCTCAGACTATGAGCTAAGTAAACCTGTTTCCTTTATAAAGACTCAGCCACAGATGTTTTCTCATAGCAACAGAAAACAGAGTAAGTTGCCATCAGGCTCTATTTTGCCTACAAAGCTGGACCACATTATTGCTTACTGCTCCCCTCACTTCAGCTAATTTCTCATGTTGGTACCACAGTTCAGTGCCTGCCTTGTCTCCAGTATGTGTGCCATGCTCTCCCATTCACCTGGGCCTATTTCCTCACCTTTACCCAACACCCGTCATGAATGCTTTCTTCTCCCTGCTCATCCTCACTCCTCCAGGCTTTAAGAATCTGTTTAAGTCCTGCCTCTTATACAAAGCCTGTCTGGGCCTTCAAATGATCTTAACACTCCTTTTTCTTTCTTGCATGCATTATCATCCACAAATCAGTCCCAGTGCCATCCCTGTCACCAAAAACTTAAAATAAAAAGATGATATTATCAAGAAATAGAGCATTGATCAGAAAAAAAAGCTATTGATACCAAAGGAGTAAGAAGCCCGGGATTCCCAGAGTGCGGGCTCTACAACAGGGAGAAGAGGACAAACGAGCTTCATGTTACTGTCAGTGTCCCAGCTCTCCCAACACATCCAATGTGGATTAATTGTTCATGATTACAAGTAGCTGATCAGTCCAGTGTGGTAGCATAATCATGCCATCCTAGCCACTTGCAAGGCTGAAACAGATGAATGGAAAATTCAAAGCCAGCTTAGGCAATTTAGCAAGGGTCTGTCTTAAAATAAAAACGGGTTCCAGATGAGGCAGAAGGCAGAGACCAGGGTCCATCCCCACTACAGCAACGAAGTACATAATAAAAGTAGATCATGAAACATGAAACCTTGGCTGCAAAGCAGTGTCAAAGAGCCTAGTAATTGCTGGATTCTGTTTATGATTGATAAACATAAATACCTTCTTTTGCAGTGTATGGCTTTACTATGATCTGAAATTGCTCAACTATAATAAAAGTTTTCATACTGAACATTTACCATGCAACAAAGGAGCATGATATCGGTATGAATCTATGGTATCAGGGAAGAAATCAAGATATTTCCCCCTGTTTTATTCTTACTTTACTAGTTTTTTTTGTGTATGACAGCATCTTACTATGTGGCCCAAGATGGCCTCAAACTCATGGTGATCCTCCTGCCTCAGGCTGCCCAGTGCCAGGATTGTTAGTACATTTGTGGTACATAACAAATATGTTGATCATGGGGAACTGGTGTATGCACACATCACATCTTGATCCCGTTTACTTCCCCTTTCTCTCCCCTCCCTCCAAACCCTCTTCACTGCCTCTGCTTTCTTCCTCTTCCTCCTGTTTGCCTTCAAAGGGACCCTGGAGAGTCTTTGTTTTCTATGCTGACAGAGGCAAACCTTTTGACTGGTGCCACTGCTCTTTTTCTCTCCCTTCTAGACAGACATCCAGCATGCAGCAAAAGACAGTGAAATTGTACACCTGAGGCTCACACCCGACCATTCTATATGCCCTGTCATCCTCTGCAAGGACAGTGTCTCACACAATTCCACCAGAGGCAGAACACTTGTGACAATCTGACCCTGTCCGCCAGGAGTGAGGATCACATCCTTTACACACTGATCTCCCCACCCAGCCTCTGAGCCCAAAAGGAGACTTTGCTCTTCTAGCCCACACTGGAACCCCATCCATCCGTGTCTCACCTGCAGGAATGATTTGAGCAGCCCTTTTCTGTCCATCTGCAGCAGGTTCCCCAGGAAGGGCAGAGGACGTGGACCTGGTGGGAGGTGGCCATGGGTCTTTGGGTGGCCCCTGAACATGAGAAGTAAGAGGCCTGAGAGGAGAGCAAGGACCAAGAGGACGGTGAGCCCCATGGCTCTGGTCTGACTGCTGTCCACCCCTCTGAAGCCTCGTGCTGAACCTTTTATCTTCAGCCTTCTTCCTCACCCAGTTATGCAACTTCATCCATTCTCCGCCTCCTCTCTCGTGCTTATCCAGGGGTGTGATTCTAGAAGAGAGTTACCAGGCACGCATACTTCCTGTTTGGGCCACCCAGTAATCTGCTCACTCCCCAGCAGTTCAGCTCCTCCTTAGATGTTGGCAGAGATACTGGGAAAGAGAGGCCAAGGTGCACAAGAGTTTATGTCTGTTAGTTGGGTTTATGTGTTGTCAATTCTCTCAGTGTGATTTTGTCTCCTTAGTTTAGTCTGTCTGTGTTCACTTGCAGCTCTGTACACTTGGATGTTTCTTATATATGGAGCGTGCCTTTATATGTCAATATGAATGTGTGGTTATGTGTTTCTTTGTGTCAGTCTAGGTGTGCTCCTGTGTACATTCTTGCACTTCTGGGAGCATCCGGGTATTTATTTGGTTTCACATGAGAAGGTGTGTTTGCATTTGAGTAGGGGGTGGTGGGGACTTCCGCTCCTGTTTGGGAAGTCCAGTATTCTGCTGACTCCGAGGACTTTAGACCCCCAGCACTTGTGGTGAATCTGCATGTGCTGGCTGTGCTTATGCTGGCATATGTCTATATCTCCTAGGCAGGCTTTGTAAGATCTGCAGATGTCCCCAGAGTCCACCCTACACACTCCGGTCTGGGATAGCCACAGGTGGGAGTGATGCGTCATGTGGAAACAGAGGAATTATAAGAGGTGCAGGACTGGTGAGACTCATCAATACAGGGAGGGGGAAGGGACAGAGACAGAGACTGAGACAGAGAGAGAGAGAGAGACCTGGCAGAGAGAGCACCTAGGATCCTCTTGGTCTCTGATTGCTCCCATTAGTTCTGGGTGGTTCCCACCAGTCCTCTGGCTGTCTTCATAGTGCAGAAATCTCTGGCATGTCTGTCTGTCAGTCTTTCTGTCTGTCTCTCTCTCCTTCTCTCTCTGACTCAGTGTCTATTTCCTCTTTAGATGGTGAGGTCCATTGTTCCTTAGTCTGTTGTCTGCTGCAACAGAATACCAGAGACTGGGTGACTGACAGTGAACTAGAATTCACTTGGCTCATGGTCCTGGAGGTGGAGAAGTTCAAGCCTTTACAATGGCATCTGTTGAGGGCCTTTCGCTGCATCATAGCATGGCTGAAAAGCACGGAGAATGCCTCAGGCACTTTGTCAGGGAAAAGAGGAGTGGAACTCTCTCCCTATGTTACTCCCACAGTGACAATCTACTCATGAGTCCAGAGCCCTCCTTACCTCATCAGCTCTTTTTACAAAAAACTGTCACTTTTTATGAGAATGTACACAAATAAACCACAATGAAAATTGGTATGCAGATTCATCCAAGAACTACAAGTAACAGTTCCATTCGACCCAGCTATTCCTCTTCTAGGTATCTTCCTTAAAGAGTTAAAGACATCACATCACAGTGATATATGCACACCCATGTTTATAGCAGCACCTTTCACAATAGCTAAATCTTCGAAACAGCCTATGCATCCATCAACAGAGAAATGAATGAAGAAAATGTGGCATTCATCACAATGGAGAACTACTCTACCGTAAAGAAGGACAAACTTAGTCATTTGAAGGAAAATGAATGCACATTGAAAGCATAATGCTAAGTGAAATAAATAAAACACGCAAGCTTCAAAATCACACTGTTTCTCTTCCATGAGAAACCCAAAATATGAACAAAATAAAAGACAAATAGTCAGAGGGTCAGGGATATAGCTCAGTGGCACAGCACCTGCGTGGCAGGCACAA
>NW_004955687.1:42619-44038 GCF_000276665.1 Chinchilla lanigera
AAACGTTCACACCAAATTTCAAAGGCATGATATTTAATGGAAAGATGTGGTGAGAGGCAGAGGCAGAAACAGATACAGGAAGAAACTCAGAGACAGACAAAAATGCAAAGATAAATGACGAGTAGAATATAGAGACGGAGGCAGAGAAAAGGTGCCAAGAGGCCCTGAGAGGGAGGCACACCCTGAGGGACACAGGGGAAGAAGGGCGCCTACAGGGGTGCTTGTTGCCTCCCCGTCAGTGAAGCTGAGGTCCATAGCAACCCTATCCACCCAACACAGCCACCCCCATCTCTTCAGGCTGCTAGTGTATTTGGAGGACTTTTTTTCCTGTATTGACCTGACTTCTCACCATAGCCTTGCTGGCCTGAGTTTAAACTTCTCATGGGAACTATATCTAGCCCATCCCCTCTCCACAACTGTCTCCTGTGGCTGTCTGTCACCAGAAACCCTGAAGTAAAGTTGTTCTCTCACTCACTCTTAAACAATGAACCCCTTCCCAAATGGCTCCTGGTTCAGTAATCTCAAACATGGCAGTGGCTTCACTGGATTTCTTGTGCAACTCTAACCTTTTGCGTGGAAGGAGTCACTTTTGGATAAAACCCCAAGGCTGTTTGTGCAGTTTACAACAGCCATGGCCTTTTCTTAGGGCTACTGCTGCTGGCCCAGTCACTTGCTTGTCAGTGTAGCTGCAGACCTTCCACTCACCTTCTCTCTTCCCCGGCACTGACCTCATCAATAATCAGCTTAGCTGGTAGGTAGACCAGCACCTGTGTTTCCCCATGTTAAGGGAAAAAAAAATGTAGAGCAGGCTTGGAGTTTGTTGGCAACAAGAATCAAGGCATCATATCCATGGGCTCCAAAACTTCAATATCTTAAAGCTAGCTCTGACTGTATATGTCATCTTGAGTAGAGAGTCTGGTTAAATCCTACCTTTCATCCATTTTTGAAGTGAATTTTTTGTTTCAATTACTATTGACATTGAGGTGTTTTTTATATATTCTACGTTCAAGTCCTTTTTGAGATATACGATTTTCACATGTTTTGTCCTAGTCCTAGTCTCTGGCTTATCTTTATATATTCTTAATAGCGTATTTTAAAGAGCCACAGTTTTCAAAAAACTTTGATTAAATGTAATTTATCATCATTTCCATGGGTTACAAACCTGAACATCCTTGCCCAACCCCAAACCACAGATTTCATCTCATGTCTTCTTTTAGTAATTGTATAATTTGAAGTTTCATCTAGGCCTCTTGAGAGTCAATTTTTGCCCAAAGTCACAGATAGGAATCAAAGTTCCTCTTTTGCCTTTGTGACCTGCAGGTATTGCCTTTTTCCTTCATCTCCCCTCTGCTGGGACAGCCACAGACACAGAACCGGTGAGAAGAACAGCCAGAGAGGATGACAAACATGCAGTTGGGA
>NW_004955687.1:45603-48311 GCF_000276665.1 Chinchilla lanigera
GATATGGTGTGAAGAACTATGTATGATGAGAGGTTGTACTCTTCACTTTCCTGTCACCTGGAGATGACCCCCGACACTTACAGTTTAAAAAAGAGGCTTATTTGCCTCGCAGTTCTCAGTGAGTCCAAAGCTGGCTGGTTTCAAGGCAGAAACACATTGTGGAAGGGCATGGTGGAGGGAAGCTGCTCAGTACATGGCAGCTAGGAATCAGTGGGAGAAGGGAGGAGCCAGAGAGAAGAATGCACTTTCCAGGTCAAACTCCGCTGACCACCACCAAGCAGGCCCCTCCTCCTAATAGCACACTGAGCTATGGAACTCTTCAATGGATAGATCCACTGATGAGTATAGCATCCCATGATCCACAATCCTCTGTACTCGCTGTGATTTGGAAGACATTTTAGATACAAATCATAACAGAGGCAGAGGCAAAAAGAGGGAGACACTCTAAAAAAGAAATTGGGAGATGGACATGGGGACATAATATAGAGATGAAGGCAGAGAAGAAGGACCAAGAGTTACAAATAGGAGAAGAGCTGGACAGCAAGACAGAGGCAGAGAATCAAAGACACAGGGACAGACATGCTTTCAAGGTCTTGGTCCACTTCCTTATTGTAACAAGGTGTCTCCTTGGGGAAGTTGAGCTCAGCAGGGTTCCCCAGGGTTATTATCACTTCCTAATCCTTTTCATATCCCTCCCTTCCACATGGCATATCTGATGATCTGTTTAATACCCCTCCTGAATTGTTTACTAACACAAAGATTAACTTACTGTTGAGTTTCACCTGATGTCTTTTTAAGGGAAATACAAGAATGAGGTGTGGAAGATTGAAGTCCATTGAGAAGTTCCAGCCAAAGAAAGAAAAGGAGAGTTACATTCTGATGAGTGAAGACCCCTCCAGCAGGTAGCCTTCATGTTTCCCTCACTGCACCTCGTCTCCATCCCTGTGAAACCTCTGTACCCCCCTGAGTTTTCCTGACAAGGAGCTTTGTAGTAAGAACTCCTTTGTCTTCCCAAGATTGCCAGACTTTGGATAAACCTGATTCACTCTCACCAAATCTCTTCTCCCTAATGTTAGTATTTAAGAAGTAGACTGTCTGGACCTTGTACCTGGTAGTGCTGCCTCTGCAGCTGAGGTACTCAGAGGGGCCATATTCACTAGAACCTCCTTCCCCCATGTTTTGGCACTGCTAATAGTGTTAAAAGCTGTCTGGTGGGACTGGCATCTGTGAACATGACACCAGCTAGCGAAGGTGCTTTGTTTAGTTATACAGGCAATGAAATTGAAAACAATAGTATGAGTTTAGAAGCAAAAGCTTCATTTGGAAATTAAGAGAAGAAAGGGAAAGGATTCCGGTTTGAGAAGCTGGCAAGGGCACATCTGATGAAGAGGACAGACTAGCCTAACCACAAAGGAATGAAGACTAGTTTTATGGGGTGTGTTGAACTGGGGTCCAATTAATCTTTATGTTAGCCTCTATATTCATAGCTCCAGACAGATCTTCATAGCTTTAGGGGTGGTTCCATCTCATGAAGTAATGGTGTCTGTCTTCAGTGATCTCAGTCAAGAGGAGCTCACCTTTTCCTGGCACTCAGGTGAATACAGATCAGAACTATCACTAGAGACTTCTGAACTTTAATGGAGAAATTTTTGGAGCCAAGCCTTATAAAGATAGAAATGTCATGCTCTTCTTAATGCTGAAAATTAGCTACTGTTTCATTGGTCCCCTTTATCTTTGAGGGGGATTAAATATGCTACATAAATCTAGAGCTTGTAAACTATGTTCCACAACTTTTTCTAAATTATTAACATATGTCTTGGTTACTTTTCTCCCCTTGCTGAGACAAAATGCTTCATGCCCAAAATTAAGGATATAAAAGTTTATTTAGCTTCTAAAGAGAAGAGAAATCCTATTTTCCACCCCGGATGTTTAGTACTAGAAATCTCTCTTTTCTCATCATCTCTTTCCTGAGGATGATCTTGGGAAGGACCATACATCCTGATATTGTTAACTCCATCAGCTGTCAAGATAACAGGCCTAGACTCCTGGATATACCACACTTGACTCAAGCTCTCAAAACCAGAGACTGTTGCTAAGTGTAAGCAACCATTCAAGTATTCCTAGGAACCTATTAAAGTTTTAAAATTCCTGTTTAAAAAACCCAAAACCTATAAAAGGTTAAAAATTCTTGTTTAGAAAACCCAGAGTTTTGAGATAAGTAATCTAAGATGTTACTCTTAGCCCATTTACCAATTACATTACCACTTCAAAAAGAGTGCAATTCTTTTCTAGTATAGGCACAGGAATCCATGTATCCATTGAAGGCAAGACCTCAAGAGAATGGTGGAATGATCAGGCCTGCATATCTCCCCAAGGTATATGACAATTGGTATACCAGGTGCCATAAAGTCTAGTGAGATATCATTCACCCTGGGGGATGATCAGGATCCCCCTGATTTAACCTTGCCTAGAGAGGGCCTGTCTTTTCCTTTGTGCACTTGGTGAATGGCCTCCTTCCCCACTGGATCAATGTTACTCGAGTGGCTGTACTTGCAATCTTATTGGTTAATCATAGTTCTGGCCCACATTGTACCCACCTCATGATTTTACTCTATCAATCTTCCTTTGAGAAGTGAGCGCATTGGTAATCCACATTTGGGTCCTCATGTGCCTGTCAATAAAGTTTTCCTATGCTTAATTCCATTGTT
>NW_004955687.1:49386-51069 GCF_000276665.1 Chinchilla lanigera
TGGCTAGAGAAGAATCTCCAGGAAATCCGTGGACTGCAAAAATAGAGCTGAAAAGATCTTGATTTCTGCGAAGGAACAGGCAAATAGAAAACATGGCCTGAGTGCAGCACAAAAACAGCAAGTCTCCACCTTTTTCAGTCTCAAAACTGCAAAAGTGAAAGACTTTGCTTTTAGGAGAAAACTACTGTGCATCATTTTACAGAATGGCAGCAGTATAGAACATTTGTTCCTCAGAATTGTATTAGAGCTCCCAGTGATCCATGTACTTGACACTTACACTCAAGCTGGAGGGCAGCCTGGCTACTGCTCCAGCTGGCAGTAGAAATTGGCATCATCCATGTGTAGCCAGTTTTAGGATTATGCAGAATGCAAAAGTTGGGAGTTTAAGAAGGTGTGTTAGTTAATTTGTCTCATTGCTGAGACAAAATATCCAACACCCAGAATTAAGGAAGGAAAGGTTTACTTAGCTCAGAGTTTGTGGAGGTTTCAGTCCATACTTGGCTGGCTCAAAGGCACAGTGGCACATGGTAATGAGCAACAGTTCTTGGCGGTCGAAAACAGCAAAAGCAACAAGAGCAAAGAGGGAGGAGCATCAGCCAAGCAAAAGCCTCTTTCCATCTCTTATATTTTATGCCAACTACCTGCTCCAGGGCAGGTGTAGCACTCACACCCATAACCCCAGCACTGGACCATGATTCAATCATACACTCTAGAAGCCTTCTCCATGACCACATGAGGCTTTGGGAGGACATCTGCACACCAACCGTAACCCAAGGTTTCTACTCAGATTTCAGAGGTGGCTGAATCCAGAGTGTGTGATGCTGGGATTAAGAGTGTGGAATTCCTGAATTAGTCCGCTGATTAGCTTGGCACCACCCTAGTCCCAGTAGCCTAGATAGGCTGATAGAGCATTATGTGAAGCTGTGAGGGTGAAGCCACAGGTGCACTGGCTACCCCAAAAGTTCTGAAAAGCCACAAACACGAATCACGTAAGGCAAGCTGCAAGGAAGATGCAAAGTATGCTTAATAGAGGAACTGTGGAAGCTACAAGCTCCAGAAGTACTATAGGCATAAAGATACCCAAGTCTTTGAGTCTCATAACTTGCCACAGATGTTTGCCCTGCTGTATTGTGGACTTCCTTTCATCCCACACATTTGTATGTCTCTGTGAATTTGGAATGAAGATGTTTATCTTATGCCAACAAATGTTGAAAGTGTTTCAACTTTTCATTTGTAAAGAAGCTTGTAGCTAAGAGGTTGCCTTACATCTTGGAGACTTGGGATTCAGACTTTTCAGCAATACTGAATCTTCTAGGACCTTGGCAACTCTTAGAGATGGACTAATGCCTTTTACATAAAGGAATTTGCATGATACTTTAGAAGGGTCAGGGGCAGAATGTTATGATTCTAATATAATATAATGTTGATAGAGTCAATACTGATTTTTAAGGATTGGTGAACCTGTGTCATAATGTTGCAATTATGATACAATAAGCATAAATATGCATGTATTTGTTCCTGGAACCAGTTTTTAAAAATGTGTGGTGGCCATGTTGATGAGGGGTAGATTACAATAGTTGATACACTGTGCCAACTTGAGAAGTCTCAATGTTTATTTAAGTGACTTATCAGGGGACCAGAGTCCTCACTTTGTAAACACATTTAGCCTGTGCAAGAGGAGGG
>NW_004955687.1:52559-53508 GCF_000276665.1 Chinchilla lanigera
GAAGTAGTGGCATTGAGTTGTCTCTACATTTCTTAGAGATTTTGGCATTGAATTCTTGAGGCCCTGGGCTCTGGTTTGTTGGTAGGTGTTTAATTATATCCTCAACTTCGTTTACTAATATTAGTTTATTTAGAATTTTTATATCTTCTAGATGCAGTTTTGTAATTCACATGTATCTCAGAATCTGTCCATATTTTTCTGTGATCTCCATCTTGTTAGAGTACAGGTTCTTGAGGTAGATACTGATGATCTCCTGGATTTCTGGAGGATCTATTGTGATTTCACCCTTTTTTTTTCCTGATTGCATGAATTTCTGTCTTTTCTTTCCTTTATTTGATAAATCAGGCTAAGGTTTTTCAATTTTATTTAATCTTTCAAAGAACAAACTTTTTAATTCTTTGATTTTTATATTGTCTCCTTACACTTCATTGCATTAATTTCTACTCTACGTTTTATGACTTCCTCCTTCACAGGAGCTTTTTTGTTGACTTGGTCTTATATTTCTAGAAGCTTGAAGTTCAGCATTATATTGTTTATTTGAGCTCTCTCTCTGTTTTCCTGATGCAGGTATTCGCCACTATACATTTCCATCGTAAGACTGCTTTATTGTATCCAATAAGTTCTGCTATGTTGTGTTGGCATTCTCCTTTAGTTATAGAAACTAGCCAATATCTTTGTTAACTCTCCTGTGACCCATTAGTTGTTTAGAAGGATGTCATTTAATTTCCACGTGTTCATTATGTTTTTGGGTTTTCTTTTGCTATACTGAAGCCCATATAATTAATATCACGATTCTAACAGGGGACCTCAACACCCCATTGACACAAACACATAGGTTAACTGGACAAAAAATCAGCAAGGAAATAATAGATCTGAACCAAAGCTGCAAATAAATGGACTTAGTAGATGTATACAGAATTTTCCAAACAAAGAAATCAGCATACACATT
>NW_004955688.1:0-8355 GCF_000276665.1 Chinchilla lanigera
TTGCTCAGATTACCAGATGTATGAATGAAAGGTTGATCATACCATTAAAGAGGATAAAAAATAAAAACAATTGCAAACAACACAGAGTTTCACCAAACAAAATGATAGGGATTCAACAATGGTTGTTATATTGCATATTGTTTTCTTCAAATTAGTTGTTCTGATTGCCAGATATTAACATGCAAAACTAGTCGAAAAATAAACCATGAACTGTTCTTTTCAATAAACTACTAGACATCAGCAGTACAGTTATCCCAGCTACCCTTACCTACCCTATACATATATCTCTTTTCCTGTCATTCTCTCTTTTTCTTCTTTCCCTCATCCCGGTTGTTTCTTCTTTTGAGCAATTGCTTTCCCTTTCATAATATCTATTGTACATTTTGGGTTTTATTTACTCTTCCATGTTCTTACATTAGGGAGATAGTATGATGTTTACACACATGGGCCTGATTTATTTCACTTATGAGTATGGTCTCTACCTGCATCCATTTACGTATAAAAGCCTTATCTTTTTTATACCTGAGACATACTCCATTGTATAAAGATATCACATCTATTGTATCCATTCCTTGAATGATGAGCATTTGGGTTGTTTCCCAGATTTAGCTATGACAAATTGTGTTGCTGTAGACATGAGGGCACATATATCCCTGTGGTACCACGTTTTCAATTTTTCTGTCAAAATATCCAGAAGCGGAATAGCTGGGCTGAGTGAGACTTCTAATCCTAGTTTTGTGAGGAATCTCCACACTGATTTCCACAGTGGGTTCAGCAATTTACACTCCCACTAGCATACTGTGGGAGTGGAACAGGATCTGCAGCATTTGTTATGGGTTAATTTCTTATTAATAGCCATTCTTTTTGGAGTGAGAATCTCAGTGTTGTTTTAATTTGCATGTCTCAAATCACTAATGATGTTCAACATTTTTTTCATACATTTATTTGCCATTAGTATTTCTTCATCTGAGAAACATGTATTCATCTAAGATGCCCATTTTTGGATTGTGTCTTTGAATTTTGGGGACTTGATTTTTTTTTTTAATTTTATATGTTCTAGATGGGAGTCCTTTTTCTGAGTATCAGTTGGCTAAAATTTTTTCCTAATTCATGGATTTTCTTTTTATTTTGTTGGTGATTTATTTTGATGTGCAAAAGCTTTTCAGTAAAATGAGATGCCAGTTGTTGATTCTTTGAAGAACTTTCCACACGGTGTGGTTTTTTTGTTCATGAACTCTCTGCCTAACCCTATATCTTAAAGATTTTTACCTACTCTCTCTTCTAGTAGATTTATTGTTTCTGTTTTTATATTTAGAGCTTTGATGCATTTTCACTTTGGTTTAGTGCATGGTGATAGACATGGGTCTAGTTTAAGTCTTTGGTACATGGAAATCCAATTTTTCCAGCACCACTTATTAAAGAGGCTATCTTTCTTCCATTGAACATCTTTTGTCCTATTGTCAAAGATTAGGTGGCTGAGTGTGTTTGTAGTTCTGGCTGTATCTTCTAATGTGTTCCATTGATCTTTAGGTCTGTTTTTTGGCCAGTATCATGCTGATTTTATCATAGTAGCTTTGTGGTATAATTTCAAGTCATGCATTGTGATGCCTCCTCTCTTTCCTTTGTTGCCCAGAATTGCTTTTGCTATTCTAGGCCTCCCCTGCTTCCAGATAAATTTTAGGAATATTTTCTCTAGATCTGTGAGGTATACTAATGGTATTTTAATTGAGATTGCATTGAATCTGTACAACAATTTTGGGAATATGGCCATTTTCACAACAGTGGTTTTTCCTTGCCATGAGCAAACAATAACTTTCCATTTTCTGAAATCCTCTAAGATCTCTTTTTTTCAGAGTACTGTAATTTTCCCTGGATATATCACTTACTTCCTTTCTTAGGTTGATTCCTAAATATTCATTTTTTTATATGCCACTCTGAAAGGTGTAGTTTCCCTAATTTGTCATTCAGTCTGTTGATTTTATAGGAATGGTACTGATTTTTGAGTGTTGAATTTGTATTTAGTTATGCTAATAAATTTGGTTATTAAATCTATAAGCATTTTGGCAGAGTTTTTGGGGTCTTCTACGTAGAGTATGATGTCATCTGCAAATGAAAATTTTGCATCTTCCTTTCCTATCCTTATTCCTCTTATTTCTCTCACTTGTCTAATTACTCTGGTTAATACTTCCAGAACTATATTGAAAAGGAATCGTGATGGTAGACATCTTTGTCTTGATCCTGATTTTAAGGTGAAAGCTTTCTGGTTTTCTCCTTTTAGTATGATTTAGCCATTGGTTTATCATAGATGGCTTTTATAAGAGTGAGGTAGAGAGCATCTATCCCTATCTTCTTCAGTTTTTATCATGAATGTTAGGCTTTAACAAAAATTTTATCTGCATCTATTGAGATGATCATGTGATTTTTGACGATGGCTCTATTGATATGATGTATTACATTGTTTTGTTTGCATATATTGAATCATCCCTGACTTCCTGGAGTGAATCCCACTTGGTCATGATATATAATCCTCTTGGTGATTTGTTGCATTCTGTTTGCTAGTATTTAATTGAGAATTTTTCCATCTATATTCATTAGGGAGATTGGCCTGTTCTTCTCTGTTTTGGTTGGGTCTTTCTCTGGTTTTAGTACCAGGGTAATACTTACCTCCAGGAATGAGTTAGGAAGATTGCTTCCTTTTCAATTTTATTAAGGATTTTGAGAAGAATTGGCATTAAACCTTTTCTAAATTTCCTGTAGAATTCAGCAGGGACTCCATCAGAACCTGGGTTTTTTTTTTTTTTCATTCCTAGGTTTTTTATTACATTTTCAATTTCATTGGCTAATATTGAAATATTCAGGAGTTTTATACCTTCCTCATTCAACTTTGGTAGTTGATATGTATCTAGGAATCTGTCCATTTCCTCTGTGTTTTCCATCTTATGAGAGTAAAGTTTTTCAAAGTAGTTATGGTGAACTTCTGAATTTCCAAGGATCTGTATTAATTTCATCTCTTTCATGCCTTACTGAAAAAATTTCAGTTTTCTCTTATTTTTCATAAAGTTGGAGAAGGCATTATCAATTTTGTTTATTGTTTCAAAGAACCAACTCTTTGATTTGTTAATTCTTTGTATTTTTTTTTTAGTCTCCATTGCATTAACTTCTGCTCTGAGCTTTATAATTTCCTGCCTTCTCTGGGCTTTGGGCTTCACTTGCTCTTCTTTTCCTAGAAGCTTGAGGTCAGCATAAAATTTTTTTTTTGCGCTCATTCTGTGTTTTCCTGATGTGGGAATTCACTGCTATAAATTTGCCTCTGAGACCTGCTTTCATTGCATTCCACAAGTTCCTATATGTTGTCCGCATTTTCATTTCATTATATATATTATTTAACTTTTTAAGTTTCATCTGTAAGCCACTGATGGCTCAGGAAGGTGTTATTTAATTTCCATGTGTTCATGGAGTTTTTGCAATTTCTTGTGTCATTATATTACAATATTATTGCAGTATGGTCCAATAGTGCGCCTGGGATAATTTCATTTCTTTTGTATTTTCTTAAGCATGTTCTATGTGCTAGTATGTGTTCTATTTTAGAGACCACCCCATGTGCCACTGCAAAGAATGCATAATCTGATATTGTTGGGTGGAACACTCTTTAAAGGTCTACTCAGTCCATTTGTTCCCAAGTTTGGTGTAGTTCTGTTATTTCTTTGCTGACTCTTTGTCTAAGTGATATATCTCTTTGTGCCAATAGGGTGTTAAAGTGCCCTGTTATAATTGTGTTACTTCTTATTTCATTTCTCATGCCTGTTAAAATTTATCTCATATATTTCATTGCTCCTCTATTTGGTGGATAGATATTTATTATTGCTATCTCTTCCTGTTGATGTTTCCCCAAAAAAAGTATGTAATGGCCACCTTTATCTTTGTTGTTCATTCTTGGTTTCAGGTTCACATTGTCTGCAAACAGAACAGGTACACCTACTTTTTTCTGGGTTTCTGTAACATAGAGTATTGTTTTCCATCTTTTGATTTTCAGTCTATGAATTTCCATTGCAGTTCAATGTGTTTCTTGTACACAGCATTTTGTTGGATTTGGTTTTCCATTGACTGCCCATCTGCTTCTTTTCATGGTTGAATTGAGGCTGTTTACATTGGTCCTTGTAACCAATAGGTATTGACTGACCTCATCATGCTTTTTTCCTGATGTTGGCTTCTCCCTTTTCCTTCTATTTAATTGCTTGCTCCACTTGGTGATTCTTTTCTATTGTTGTTCTAGAAATTGTGATGATTTTTATCTCTTTCTAGAATATCTTTTAGTGCTCGTTGGAAGTTTGGTTTGGTGCTCATGAATTTCTTCAGTTGTTATTTGTCATGGAAATGTTTTATTTCTGCATTAATTGTGAAGGATTGTTTTGCAGTGCACATCAATCTGAATTGGAAATTATTTCCTTTCAGGACCTCAAATACGTCACTCCAAGTTTATCTTGACTTGATGGTTTCTGTTGAGAAATCTGCTGTGACTCTGATGGGCTTCCTTTATAGGTGATCTGTTTCTTTTCTCTAACAGCTTTTAATATTCTGTTCTTTTGCTGAATTTCTGGGATCTTGATCACTATATGCATGGGTGTAAACTTATTTTGGCTACAGCTAATTGAAGTTCTATATGCCTCACTTAACTGTATGAGTGATTCTTTTGCATGCCTGGGAAATTTTCTGGTATTTTTTATGAAAATGATCTGGTTATGTCATTTGTGTTGCTGGCTGCTGTTTCACTGACACCTATTAATCTTACATTGTTTTTCCATTTTTGGTCTTGCAGTTGTTGAATTGTTATTTCCTGGTTCATTGTTATTTTTAAGCGATCCTTTCTTTCAGTTTCATTAGTGGCAATGATGTCTTCAAGGTCTGAAAATTTGTCTTCAGCTTCATTCAAACAGTTTTGCCAGCCTTCTATGGAAGTTTTAATTTCCTGAATATGTGCTTGCATCTGTTTCATGCATTCTGTTTCTTTCCTATATTGTTCAGTCAAGTTTACATGATTTTTCTATGCTCCTCTATTTTCTTATCTATGTCTTCTATGGATGTGCTGAGCAATTCTTTAATTAATGTTATCATTTCTTTTTGTATCTGAGAGATTATTTCTGCTCTGATGTCTTCTACAGTCTGATGCAGTTGTTTCTTTACTTCGGTCGTTATCATCTCAGAAATTTCAGGGTATGATTTCCAGGCTCTTGTGTATCAATGTCTCCTGGACTTGTACTGGGTGGTTAAAGGTCTGAGATTTCATTTTTTGCCTACTTTTTTTCATTTCTGTTGACCTAGAGGTTCTCTGGAGCTCAGCCTTACTCCCACAATAGCGTGGAATTAGGGGAGCAAGGATCCAAGTGTCCCCCATGCTCAAAATGTCTCATGGGTTGATATGTGGGTGCAAGGTGTAGTTGCATATACTCCTGAAGCTTTCTGGCATTCTGTGGGCTCCCACAACAGTCAGGGAGGGACTGGAGCTGCTCACTGGAGTTCCTGAAACTTCCCGGTTTCAGCCCAACATACACAGGTGTGGGTGGGTGCAAATTGTGGTCACTGAGGTTTCAGAGTCTGGCCAGGACCCACCCTGGTTCTCACACCACTGGGGAAGCAGTAAGGGTGCAGTCACTGAGGCCAGAAAACTTTCCAGTGTTCAACTCAGCTCCTGTGGGTGTGAAAGTGTGTGGGGAGTGGCCGCTGAGGCCCCAGAAGGAGTCTGGTGTGCTTCCTCCCTTGGTGTTGGTCTGGCAAGGGTGGGCGTGACTCATTGGAGTTTCTGAACTGGCCAGAGTTCAGCCCAGCTTCCCGCATGCTGCAATGGGAATAAGTTGTGATCAACAAGGCTTCAGGCACTCGTCAAGACACAGCTCCATTCCCATGCTAGTAGGGGAGTGGTTATCCATATTATTTACATAAATAAAGTAATAATAAATGTAGTTTGAAGATTATGTAGGAATGTGGGCATAGTGACCCTCTCCTGTAATTCCAGCACTATGGCAGTTTAAGGAAATAGGATGGCAATTTCTGAACCAACCAGAACACTTAATGGCATCCTACCTCAAAATGAAGGCTTAGTTGAATGAAGTAGCTCACTCCCTGTAGTCCCAGCGCTCCGGAGGCTTGGACAGGACCATCGCTGTTAATTCAAGGTATGCCTGCACACTACCAAATAAGTAAAGACCTGCCTCAATAAGCTAATAGACTATTTATTTTTAAAAGTTCTACGAGGCAGCTCCATGCAGATTTCTTTTTTTTTTTTTTTCAGTCTTTTTGAGACAAGGTCACACTATACTGTTCAGGCTCATCTTGAACTCACTTTGTAGACCAGGCTGGCCTCAACCTTGCAACAATCCTCCTGTATTAGTGTCCTGAGTGCTGGAATCATTCGCATACGCTACCACACCTGGCAGTGCCACCTATCTGGGATTAGCATTCATTCCAAATTCTGCTGAAACTGCTCACATATTACAAAGAGATATGAATGAATTTTCATGAATAGGATTAAAACAACATGAATGTCCCTGAGTTTTCTCAAATATTTTATCTATTGAGAAGAAAAAAAAACATTTGTTTCTTTTTTCAGCATTTTTTTCTTTTTGGTTTGTACTCCTTTGAATAAAAAGTCACTTCTTTTGTTTTTCAAATATTAATATACATTTTCATTCTAGTTTAATTTTAAGCTATTAAACCAATCTTGCATTCTTGATGGATTTTTCTGTTAGTCTCTTGCTTTGTACTGCAAAGTGGTTTTGAACTCATGATGTAGCCTGGCTTCATGACCATTTTCCTGCCTCAACCTCCCAAGAGTTGGGATCACAAGCATTTACCTAAACACCCTCGTCTTCATGGATTTTCCACCTTCAAGTCAGTCTTGCATTTCTCACAGACTGTCAGCCCCCAAACTAATCTTCTCTCCTTCTTGGTCTCAGCACTGGAGTAGGTAATTTCCTGGGAACCTCAAGTCTACAAAAAATGAAGCAGTTTTGCCACCACGCAGAACCTGAACTCCTGTCCTCAACTTTGTCTGGGAGGAGGCTCCTAACCACACATGCAGACCTGAACACAGAGATGCCTCTGGATGTTTAGCACCCTGTCTTGATTACTTTGCTTTTATTGCTCAGACAAAGCACCCAGCACCCAAATTAAAGAGGGAAAGGTTTATCTAGCTCACAGTTTATGGAGGGTGGATGTAGCACTCACAGCTATAATCACAGCACTGGACAGTGGATCAATCAAAAACTCTTGAAGCCTGTCCATGAACAGATGGCTTTGGGGTGACATCCAGACACAAACCATAACACACCCCTAAATTACCACTTCACTAAGCCTGAATATAACTAGAGGGGTTGAGACTCTCATGGCTTTCTCTGCAGTGATAAACAAATCTAATGATCACAGCCAGGCAAAATGCCCCAGGTCTCTCACCATTCAGGAGGCAGAGTGAGGAGGATAGCAAACTGGAGGTCACCTGAACTAGAGCAAAACATTTCCCAAAATGAAAACACAGGTACACACACACACACACACTGACACAGCACAGACATTTCAAAAAGTGGATCATAAAAATATATGAAAAACAGTGCATACATTGTATTTTTATGAGTTTTTTTGTAGTTGTCATTTTTTCTTTTCTTTACTTTTCACTTTTTTATTACAATCTGTAAAAGTTTTATTAAAAATTTTTAATGTGGCACAGGGAGCTGCGGGTGGGGAGCGCCAGCCTCTGGCTGGCTAGCTTCCTGCCTGCTGGCTCCCGGAGGGTGGGACGCCAGCGCACGGGGAGCCTCGGGCAGGGAGCGCCGGTTTTTTGGGTCTTTGGACCGGCAACTCACTCCCGGCCTCGTGGTTTCCCGGAAGGTGGGCTCCCGGCGCACAGGGAGCTGGGGGTGGGGAGCGCCAGCCTTCTGGCTGGCTAGCTTCCTGCCTGCTGGCTCCCGGAGGGTGGGGCCCCAGCGCACGGGGAGCCTCGGGCAGGGAGCGCTGGTTTTTTGCAGCTTTGGACCGGCGACTCACTCCCGGCCTCGTGGTTCCCCAGAAGGGGGACTTCCGGCGCACAGGGAGCTGCGGGTGGGGAGCACCAGCCTTCTGGTTGGCTAGCTTCCTGCTTGCTGGGTCCCGGAGGGTGGGCCCCCAGTGCATGGGGAGCCATGCAGTGGCAAGCGCTAGAGTGCGCCAGTCTTTAGGGCAGCCACCACTGTTCAATTGGGATCTATCATGACACAGAGAAATAGTGACACAATTGGCCTACCATGCACCGACTGCAGTTGCCCACCCACGGATGTGTGTGAATCATTGAAACTTTGAACAACCCCTGGGAATATATGCCATACAACG
>NW_004955688.1:9601-10894 GCF_000276665.1 Chinchilla lanigera
ATTTGTTTTCCTGAGAAACTATTTTGTAGATAATAATATGTAAAACAATAACCATTGATAATTTCCTACCATTTTGTCTGTAATTTGCTAAGTCCCCCTATTATTATGTTATCCTTCTTTTATTCTTTAAAATAAAAATAAAAAAAATAAAAAAAAATTTAATGTGATTACATGCCTGCAATCCCAGCACTCAGGGTGCTAAGGCAGGAGGATCACTGTGAGTTTGAGCCCAGCCTGGGCAGCACATTGAGTTTAAGGCCACCCTGAACTGTGTATTGATGTCCTTTCTCAAAAAGACAAAAGAAAATTTATTTTTCCCCAGTACCGGGAATTGAACTCAGGACCTCAAGCTTGCCAGGCAACCTAAATCCAGAGCCAGACAAAAGAAATTTTTTAAAGCAGAGAAACAGAAAACAACAGTGTTTGCTATGCCCTTCACAAAGAGATTAACAAGTTAGTAAAAAGAAGTATTCTGCATTTATTGTGTACTACTTGGTGCATTTGTATCTGGGCATGATAGCAGGCATATGTTCACTTGAGAAACTAAAGCAGGAAGATCAGAAGTTCAAGGCCAACCTGGGCAACAAAGTGAGACCATAGGTAAAAAATTGCAAAAATATGAATCTGTCTAAATTTGGCTTGAGACACAAAAGTGTAATTTCACTGTATATAAATTATACCTTTTTTGTTTGCTTCTTTCCTTTTTTTTGAGACAGGGTCTCACTATGTAGTTCACACTGGCCCCAAATTCATGGCAATTCTCCTGCCTCTCAGAGTGTTGAGGCCACAGGCATGCAACAACACAGCTAGGCATAAATATTAAGTGTTTGAAAATAAAGCAAGATATACTGAAAAGACAAAATCTACCATTTACTCTAAAGAGAGTAAATAGTATAATAAAGCAAAACAGTTTTCTCCTGTAGTCAGCAGCAACAATTACTAGTGCTTTAAACAAAGAATAAAAGATGAAAAGTATCTTCAACATACAGAATATATTTTTAAGAACAATATGTATTTGCAGAGGTAATTTTTTTGGTAGTACTGCAGGTTGAACCCTGGGTCTTCATGCTGAACAATGTATGTCAACATTTGCAACCTTTTTATTTTGAGCAGAGCCTCCCTAAAATGCCCCAATGGGACATGAACTCTAAACTCTCTTTCTCTGAACCTCCCAAAGTGCTGGAATAACAGGTGTGCAACATCACACTCAGCTGGTAATATTTCATATTTGTATTTCATTTAATAATTTCATTTGCAGTTTTTCTCTGGGAATAAGTGCTTTCTATTGTTGCT
>NW_004955688.1:13242-14437 GCF_000276665.1 Chinchilla lanigera
CAGAGCACCTACTGCTGACCATGGCATCTCCTGCCTCTCAGCCCAGGGCTGCAGGGACAGCAGGAATGGGAAGAAAGACTGTGTCACTGGGAAGAGGGGAATCAGCCCTCAAAATAAACTGGAAGCCAAACATGAACATGTCCACAAAAGCAAGAAGAACTGAGCCTTATAAATGGCTGTAAACTTTTAAAACCTGTGAACATAAGGTCAGCAAAACTTGGGTCATTGCTGACAAACATTCACATCAGGCAGAAACAAGCTTAAGCTTAGGTTTTCATAAGCAGAGAGCTATTAGGTGATCATGGACCAAGGAACTCTCCAAGAAGGTAATCAAGGAAGAACAAAGTTTTGGCCCACCTCACAGGCTCAGAACTGTCATTGCAGCACTCTGTAGCCTGAGGCAGGATGATCACAACATGAGCACACATTTAATCTTTTATTTTGTCTTTTAGAGACAAGTCTCACAATGCAGTTCAGGCTGGCCTTGAGCTCGTGTTGTAACCCAGGCTGGTCTCAGACTTGCAGGGATCCTCTTGCCTCAGCCTCCTGAGTACTGCGATTACAGGTGTGAGCCACCATGCCCGGGTCACGCATTCAATCTTAAGCAAGACCCTGTCTCAAAATAAAAAACAGATTTGGGCAGAAGCTCAGAAGCACAGTTTTGCAGGAGTCCATTCCCGGCAGTTGAAAGGAATGAAGGAACGGTGGGAGGAGGGAGAGAGGAAAGGAGGGTGCAAGGAAGGCAGGAAATGAAAGGAAAAAATGAAGAGAATTGAAGGGAAGGAAAAATGAAGGGAAATAGGGTTAAAAATTGTATGCGCTAAATCCGTGATTTAGGAGCAAATTCCATTCCAAGAGAAAGTGTCTACATCTGATTTGTCCTTAAGTCCAGCAAAGCGATGCCCCTCACCTCCGACAACTGTAGAATGCAAAGCATTAAAAACCAAATGTGCGTCCCCTCCTATCTGTGCAGTGTGTCGATGAGAATGTTCCCGAGTCAGGGCCTCACCGTCTCTGCACCCGCAGGCCCCTCCCCGGAACTCTGCCTTGGAGCACGCTGGTGTTCTCACCTCCTGAACTGCAGATCCCTCCTCAAATGAGCTCTTCCTTCTCATTCTGTGGGTGGAACTCGAGTTTGAACACAAGCAACGGTTTTCACTTAGCTGTGTCCCAGCCTGATTATATTTGTTTTCTA
>NW_004955688.1:40562-41709 GCF_000276665.1 Chinchilla lanigera
GTGGGTGTCACCCCAAGACCTATACAGCCAATTTCCCAGCAGAAGACCAGCATTCTGGGATAGAATTCCTAGTCCATGACTCCACCTCTGTCACCATGCAGACTTGTCACACTCAGCCCTTGGGCACTGGGACCCTTGCCAGCTGTACCCACTACCCTTCCCCCACAGAAACCCTACTGCTTTGACAGTCTTGGATGAGAAGTCTGGATTCAAGGCAGCCACTCCAGTAGAAAATAAAATTCCACTGGTTAAAATATTTAGAATGAATCTGAGCCTTTTTTTCTTCAGTAATGGGTCTCAAACCCAGCTTCTTGGGCAAGTGCTGTATCACCAGTCAGCACCTTAACCCCGATCTGCCCGTGTATTGTGTGAATGCTGAATGTGTTTCAGTTCTCTGTTGGCACCTACCTCACAAGGGACACTGGCCAGTGCCTGGGACTGGGCCTGGCCTTGCTGACATCTGCCAGCTTTGCAGGAAGATGAGAGAGTGCAGGACTATTGAGCACCCAGAGGAGGAGGAAGAGGCAGTGTAATCGCTCTTCCATTATATGTAACTGTCCTCCTGCAGTGCACCCAGCCTGCACCTCTCATGGCTCTGCCACTCAGCCCTGCTGCCTACCCCTGGGATCCAGGAAGTGTGGGGCTGAAGAGGCTGGGGAGTGTATCTGGGCCCCTTTGTACCAAAAAGCTGGGCCCTCAACCTCCTAGCCCAATTATTCCCCTTGCATCCACCATCCAGTCCTCTGAATTACACACTTGTCTATGTTGAGGCTGAAAGGGGGGGGAAAGAGAAAAATTGGGCTGACGAGGACTGACATCCAGCCTAATAAATTCAAGAGCGAGGATCTTACAATAGCTTCAAATTCCCAAAGCCAGCTGTACCTCGAAGACATCTGAGAGGTACTCATTTCCTATAGGTCTACATACTAGGAATAAAGCTACCTGCCATAAGCAATGTGCAAGCATCTTCCAGGTATTAAACTAAAAAGAAAATGAGGAGACGTTTAAGCAAGGCAGAATGATAGACTTCCAGCTCACCAAAGGAAAACCCTAAAGGGACCACCTTAGACTCTCTGAAGTGGTAAAAAAAGTATCAAAGCTGGTGAATGATGGTCTAGAGAATCATCAAATCATAAATAATCTGTTA
>NW_004955688.1:43549-44663 GCF_000276665.1 Chinchilla lanigera
ATGAAAAATCAAATAAGAACTCATACAGTTGGAAGCCACAATAACACACTGTTGCTAATAGGTCAAGTAGGCAAAAAAATCAAAAAGGAAATACCAGAATTGAAACAAATTTTGAATAGACTTAGGAAATGTCTATGTAGTGCTTCACCCACGAATTCAGAATACACATGCTTAGCTGCACATGGAACATTCTCGAAAATAGACCATATACTAGCTCATAGAATGTGCTTAAGTAAATGCAAAGGAATTCAAATTATTCCATGCATATTATCATACAATTGTGTGATGAAATTTGAAAACAATGACAAAAGAAACCACAAAACTTCATGTACATATGAAAATTAACATCCTGCTGCACAGCATGAGTCACAGATTAAAGAAGAAATTAGGCAGTTTCCACCGTTAAATGGTCATACCTGTTCGACATAAGAGAACTTACAGGACACAAGGAAGGCAGTCCTACCACCAGAAATTAATGCGATGGAGACTAAGAAAACAATACAAGGAATCAATTTGAATTGAAAATTTCATTCTGAAACATTAAATAAAGTTGAAAAAAGATTAGCCATCCTTTTCAAAAACAGAAAAAATAGATTCATATCCATGCAATTAGGAATGCAAAGGGTGAAAACATAACAGATCCTGCAGAAATACAAAAAATCATCAGTACCAACTTAGAGAGCTGTAGACTTTTTTTTTGGACTGGGAATCGAACTCAGGTCCTTGCACTTGCCGGGCAGCTCCTGTACTACTCTATTAAAGCTCTGGCCCTTGTATTTTGTTTGTTGCTTGATTGGCTGGCCAGTTTGAGACAGCATCTCCCTATGTAGGTGAGGCTGACTTTGAACTCACTAGCTCACACTGGCTTCAAACCTGTGGTGATCCTTCTGCATCATTCTTCTGAGTACAAGAACTGGTTTTTTCATAAGATATAAAACAAGACATGGACAGATTTCTAGATAAATATGAATAACCAAAGCTGAATTAAGAAGATATAATAATTCTAAACCAATATCAATCCATGGAAATAAATCAGTCAGTCAAATAAAGCCGTGGTCCTGATGGAGTCAGTGCTAAATTTTACAAGAAATTTTACAAAGATGTAACACCTCTA
>NW_004955689.1:0-1307 GCF_000276665.1 Chinchilla lanigera
CTGTGCTGCTGAGCTAAATCCCCAGCCCCTTTTGTTTCTGTTTTGAAACAGTCTCACTATGGAGCCCAGGCTGGCCTCCAATTTGCAGCAGTCCTCCTGCTGGAGCCTCCCGACACAAGTATGCACCCCCACGCCCAGCTGCATTCCTTGCTTTAGGAAGATACTTAGGAGGACCCTCCCCTCTCTTCCTCCTCCCTCTGGTCGTGGGGACTGAACCCAGGGCCTTGGAACTGAACCATGTAGGATTTCTTTTTGTTTCATTGATTTATCCCTCTGCCTGGATAAATCATAATAGCGCCTCAACAGACAGTTGTGTTATTTTTCAGTTTTTCCTTTTTATTATTTTTTGTTGTTGTTGTTCTTGTTCGTTTGGCTGTTTTATTTTGGTTCAGGGGATGGAGCTCAGGTCCCCTGGCATGCTAAGCTGCACCTCTACCGCTGAGCTACCTCACCCAGATGCTTGGGTTTTTTCATTTGTTTGCTTGCTTGTTGTTTTGAGACAGGGTCTCGCTATGTAGCTGTAGTCCAGGCTGGCCTTGAACTCACTGTGTAGCCCAAGCTGGCCTGAAACTCATGGTGATCCTCCTGCCTCAGCCTCCAGAGTGCTGAGATTACAAGCATGTGCCACCACACCGGACTCAGATGTTTGTTAAATGAGTGAATAACTAACTCAAATCCTTAGTTTGTCATCTCAGTCCATTGGTGTAAGCCTCCAGAAGTCTGGGGCAAAGTTCTTGAGTTTTGGCTTTGGTACTGGAGCTCAAACTCCAGGGTGCTTTACAACTGACCAACATCGAGCTATATCCCCAGCCCCTTTTGTCTTTTTATTTTTGTGTCTTACTAGGTTGCCCAGGCTGACCTCAAACTTGTGATCATGCCTCAGCCTCCTGAGTCCCTGGGACTAGAGGTGTATGCCACCAAACCCTGCTTTTTATTTCATGATTACTGGTGCTTTGGAAAAAGGCCACATCCTTTCACTCATGGCAGGTTCCCTTGGGCCTCATATGCACCCCGAAGTGTTGTAGAGCCATTGATAGGGAGTTATGGTGATGTATTTCTATTGGACTTTAACCCATTTTTACCAGATTTGTGAAGTTCAGCATCAATACTCCTCCTAGGCTGGGGATTTAGCTCAACGGCACAGCACCTGCCTTGCAAGCACAAGGTCGTGAGTTCAATTCCCTCCCGTTACCGGAAAAAAACAAAAAACAAACAAAAAAAAATAGTTTGGGGCTGGGGATTTAGCTCAGCGGCAAAGTGCCTGCCTGGCAAGTGCAAGGTCATGAGTTCAATTCCTGGTACTGGAA
>NW_004955689.1:2068-3147 GCF_000276665.1 Chinchilla lanigera
CTTGCTATGCAGATCAGGCTGGCCTTGAGCTCACTATGTAGCCCAAGGTGGCCTCAAACTCACAGTGATCTTCCTGCCTCAGCCTCCCAAGTGCTGGTGGGGTGCCTGGCGGAGATGCTCCTTTAAACTGAGTAACCAGAGTGGGGAGGAAGGGGAGGAAAAGAGAACTGAGATGTGTTATGTACAGGCTGCAAGGTGTACAGGAGCAACGAGATCACCACACACTACAAATGTACCAATAAAATATTATAATTGAACACATAAAAAAATCTTAGGGGAATGCACTGCCTAACTTATATATATATATATATATACATATATATACTTTTTTTTTTTGAGACTGGGTCTTGCTATGTGGTTCAGGCTGGCCTTGAGCTCATTTTATAGCCCAGGCTGGTCTCCAGCTCACAACAATCCTCCTGCTTCAGCCTCCTGAGTGCTGTGATTACAGGCATGTGCCAATATGCCCATCTTTTTTTTTAAATTTTTTTTTTGGTACCAGGGAATCAAACTCAGGACTTTGCACTTGCCAGGCAGGCACTTATGCCCCTGAGCTATATCCCCTGGCCCCTTTTTTTTTCCCCAGCTTTTTTTTAAATATATTTTTTTCTAACCTTTTTTTAAAAGGTGAGTGATCAAAGATGTTTTGCCTAAAAACATTCCTTGAAGCCCTCAAATCTGTGAGCAAGTCGGGCTGTGCCCTTTCCTTTATCACCTAGGTTAATTTATGCCCTTGCAGTATGTTGAAGGGTTTGGGTGTGAGGGGCTCAGAGACCAACAAACAGGCCTGGCTGTGTAAACAGGCCTCCAGCCAGCGCAGGCGCAAATGACCTTGGGCCACTTCGAGGGTGCTTCGCTTTCCCTAGCTCAATTTCTTCTGTCCTGCCCCAGGCTACAGAGGCAGCATTCGTGAGCCCATCTTCAAAGAAAGAAGGAAAGAGAAAGGAAGGGGGAGGGGGAGAGATAGAGGGAGAAAGAAGGAAAGAGAAAGGAAGGGGGAGGGGGAGAGATAGAGGGAGAGGGAAAGAAAAAAAAAAATTTTAGCCGGGCGTGGTGGCCCACGCCTGTAAGCCCAGCAC
>NW_004955689.1:32839-35229 GCF_000276665.1 Chinchilla lanigera
GTCTGCTACCACGGCCAGCTGCAAAAATTGTAATTTGAACATTGCACTTATAGTAACAATTTCGGTTCAGAACACAAACCCAGTAAAAAAATTCCCAAGGTCCCATGACATTTCCATTCACAACGTCAACACACATTTAGGTAAAGAGCTGCGTCTCAGCTCCCGCCGTGGCAGCTCGCTTGTCCTGCTCTGGGTCCCGTCCTGATCCCACTCCCATCACTGACCTTGTCCCCCTCCACGGTCGGCGGGGCTTGGCAGGCTCGGCGGGCTCAGAGGGCTGTCACCTCCGCCTCCGAGGTGCGTTTTGTCGGGTTTCTTCTCTGGAGCCCAGACTGAGCGGCGGTGGGCGGGGCCTGAGCTGCCTCCGGTGGAGGACAGGCAGGAGGCGCCTCAGGGGCGGCAGCGGAGCGAGGGCCTCCGTGTTCTCCAAGTAGAGCGTCTTGTCCCAGTAGGGTGCGCGTGACTATAATCCCAGCACACTGGGAGGCTGAGGCAGGCAGATCACAAATTCAGCCCAGCCTGCAATTTAGTGATGCACATGCCACTGGAGTCGGCCCTCAGCAGCCCGCTTTCGCCACCTAGACGGCTGGTCCGTTTGGCGCTCCCTGCCCAGAAGGGGCCGCTCACACCTATTTCCCCCGCTCGAGGTGATCATGGCACAGAAGACCCGATCTTTCAAGTTCCTGCGCTTTGAACGATCAGCGCTCACTCACGGTGCTCTGCAGACTGGATTCACAGTCGCATGCGGCTGGCTCCTATGTCACGGACACCCTTCCCTCCATCTGATGCCACCTTCCACCTTTACCGCCTCAAACACTCCTAATGTAAAAAGCTATCAAGCACTTGCTGTGTAACAAGTGGAATATTACGCTGTGGGAGTAGAACAGGCCCATGGGCACACCCTGAGGACACAGGACGCAGACTTTGTTTTGTTTTGTTTTTTGTCTTTTTGAGACAGGGTCTCGCTATGCAGTTCAGGCTGGCCTTGAGCTCACTTTGTAGCCCAGGCTGGTCTCAAACTCACACCGATCCTCCTGCCTCAGCTTCCTGAGTGCTGGGATTAAGGCGTGTACCACCATGCCGGCCGCGGGATTCAGACTTTAAGGTAAAGGAAGCAGCTTGCGGCAGAAGCCGAGGCTGGTGATGAAGCTGAGGCGGATCAGCCCAGAGATTCTGTGCCACCACCCGGAGCCCAGGACAGGGAGGGCTGGGATCGGCGAGGTCCTGGCGCTAGAAGTTGAGGAAAGGGCGCTCGAGAGGCCTGTGCAGCCCTCAGCCAGGGTCTCGTGCCAAGGAAGCCTGAGCCCTAGTCGGGCCAGAGGCCGAAGGACTCACATGCTGCTGATGGGCAGGGCTGGGTCACCGCAGCGGCCTGGAGGGTGGGTGACCTGCACCTCCGTCTGTGTGGTGCCATCTGGCTCCTTTCTTGATGGAACAGTCACTGTTCGTTAAGATGTTTCTTCGACACAAAGTCTGGCTAAATAGCTAAGTTCCCAGGCTGGGCTTGAACTCGAAACCCTCCTGTCTCAGCCTCCCGAGTAGCTGGATGACAGGTGGGCACCACCATGCCTGCCTTGTTCTTGTAGTTTTTAGATTAATAAAGTCCGTGGCTCCCCCAGAAAGAAAATGAAGCAACTGGCCCCATCCCCGTCTCACACCGGTGAGCCTGGCTCAGCCCAAATTGACCGCCAATCAGTTACTGTGCGGCCACCTGGGCCGGAACGCAGCTGAGGCCTCAGCGAGAATGGCTGTCATCAAGGTATCAACCAATAGCAAGTGCTGGAGAGGCTGTGGGGGGAAAAGGAACACTTCTCCACTGCTGGTGGGAGAGTAGACTAGTGCAGCCACTATGGAGATCAGTGTGGAGATTCCTCAGTAAACTAGGATCAGAGGTCCCATTCCACCCAGCTATTTTGTTTCTTGGTATCTCCCTGAAAGAATTAAAAGCATCTAGGCCAGGCAAGGAGGCGCACGGCTGTGATCCCAGCACTCAGGAGGCTGAGGCAGGAAGATCACTGCTAGTTCAAGGCTAACCTCGCCTACACAGTGAGACCTTGCCTCAAAAAAAAAAAAATTGTCCAAACGTTCTCCCCGGTTGGTCTAACTGGCTTTTTTTTTTTTTTTTTTTTTTTTCAGCACTGGGGATTGAACCCAGGGCCTTCACACTGAGCTGCATCCCCAGCCCTCTTTTGTAATTATTCTGTTTGGGACAGGGTCTCACTAGATCCACATGTGTCACCATGCCCGGCTTCTCCCCGCCATGCTTGGGCCTGGATTCCTTTCTAGTTGCGATTATGCTATTTGGTGGTGTGGGTGGGAGACTGGGCGTCTCCAGAGGCCTCCGAGGCTGCTGGGACCCATGGGGCAGAGCGGCGGGTGGGACGCTCCTG
>NW_004955689.1:36259-40309 GCF_000276665.1 Chinchilla lanigera
AAAAAAAAAAAAAGAAACCTGGCTTTTCTGCCAAAGCTCAGCATGGTCAGAGCCACACCCAGAGTGTTCCTGAACTTCTGATGCCGCGAAGTTCACACAGGCTTTCAGCAAGGAATCCAAGTCTGTGGACACAAATGCTCTATTAGGGACTTTTTTTTTTTGAGAGTCTCTAGGTAACCCCGGCTGGCCTCAAACTCACTACCCTTGGGCTGGGGATATAGCTCAGCAGCATAAACGCCTGCCTGGCAAGCCCAAGGTCCCGAGTTTGATTCCCCACACCACACACAAAAAAACCAAACTGTTAACTTTGCCGGGCATGGTGGCACATGCCTATAATCCCAGCACTCGGGAGGCTGAAGTAGGAGGATCATCACAAGTCTGAGACCAGCCTGGGCTACAAAGTGAGCTCAAGGCCAGACTGCATAGCGAGACCCTGTCTCAAAAAGACAAAAAAAAAAGAACAAAAAAACTCACTACCCTCACTATGACCCTCCTGCTTCAGCCTCCTGAGTGCATTTTCTGTTGGAAGCAAGGTCTTCCTATATTGCCCAGCTTGGCCTCAAACTTGAGATCTTCTTGCCTCAGCATCTAGAGTTGTGGGATAGTAGACACAGACCAGTGCATCTGGCTTAGACATTTTGTTTGTTTTTGTTTTGTGTCATTGGAGACAGAACCCAGGGCCTGAAGTATGCCTGGTACATTCTCTACCACTGAGCCACAGTCCCAGCCTTTGGACACGGGGTTTTGTTTTGTTTTTTGTCTTTTTGGGACAGGGTCTCACTATGCAGTTCAGGCTGGCCTTGTGATCACTTTGTAGCCCAGGCTGGCCTCAAACTTGCAACTATCCTCCTGCCTCAGCCTCCCGAGTGCTGGGATTACAGGCATGCACCACCACACCCCGCACAGGACATGGGTTTTTATTTATTTATTTTTATCTTTTTTTTTTAGGACATGGGTTTTTTTGTTTGTTTGCTTGTTTTTTGTTTTTGTTTTTTTCCAGTACCAGGAATCAAACTCATGACCTTGCTATTGCCAGGCAGGCACTGTGCCGCTGAGCTAAATCCCCAGCCCCAGGACATGGGTTTTTCAAGCCTGGAAAACTGGCAGAAAACCCCAAACCTGGGAAAATCTAAGGTCCCTTGCAAATTTATCAGAATCAGTCACTACCCTTGCAAAATAGTCTGCCACTTTTCCTTTTTTGGTACTGGGAATCGAACTCAGGACCTTGCACTTGCCAGGCAGGCACTGCATCCGTGCTTTATCCCCCAGCCCTATGCCGCTTTCTAAGCTCTGCACCCAGGACCTCTCACTCACCCTCGCAGGCGTCAGCCGTGTAAGATGGGGAAATGCATAACAGACACGGAGTCCGTCCACAGCTTCCTCCTTAGTCTGGGGCGGGGTGGGGGTGGGGCGTCTAGGGCTCCTCTTCAGCCCCTGGGAGTTAAATGCCTGCTTTCCTAAGCTGCAGCTGCCAGAGAATAAGAACCACCAGAACATGACTGGTTTTAGAACTGAGCATGGTGGCACACACGTATAATTACAGCATTATGGGAGGCTGAGGCAGGAGGATCGCTGTGAGTTCGAGGCCAGCCTGGACTACAAAATGAGCTCAAGGCCAGCTGAACTGCATAGAGAGACCCTGTCTCAAAAAGACAAAAAAAAAGAAAAAGGAAAAGAAAGAGAGAGAGCGAGAGGCAAGCTAGGGGCGTAGCTCACCGAAAAGGCCCTGGGTTCAAGCTCCAGTACCAGGGGAGAGAAAAGATGACTGCGCTTGGATAAGGGGGATTTCAAAGTGCGGACAGAGCGCACTCATTCTTTCTCCAGCCCCCGCCCCACGGCGGGTTTCAGGCAGGTGGGGAGCTTCTCGGTCTCATCACCAGCAGATGAGCCCCCGTGTGCAGGGGTGAAACCTCTCCGAGATCCCCTCTCCGCGGCAGGACCCTTCGGGCTTGCCCCTCTCCCGCCCCACCCTCTAGGCCCGAAGGCTGCTCTGTCCGCTCCTTGGCTGTGCTCGTTTCGGGGCGCGCAGCCTGGCTCTGGGTCTTGCAGGGCCCGCTGGGGCCCGTGGCCCTGGACTGGCGTGGAGAGCGCCCCTGACAGCGGCGGGCGGCCTGGCGCTGCAGCACCTCGGACAGCTCCCCGCGGCTGGGGCGGCAGAAGGCGGCGCAGTCCTGAGCCTCTCCGCGGGTGCGGGCTTACCCAGGGGCGAGCTCCGCGCACTTTGCGGCGGTGGCCGCTAGGCGGCAGTGTGGCGCTGAGGCTGTCCCCGCGGTGCCCCAGAAGGGACAAGCAGAGCCCTGGGGTCAGTGGCCTCTTCGGGCTGCTCTCCGCAGGGCGGCCGCGGCCGCAGCTTCCAAAGCACTTTCTACAGCAAGGTACCTCCAGAGTGTTTGTGCCCTCCTCCTGCCTGCGACTAGGGGCACAGGCGACAGAATACGCGGACGAACCTGTTTTGTAGCGTGGGGGCGTGGCCCAGCAGGTGTATGTCTTTGATTTTTTTTTTGTTTCTCTGTTTTTTGTTTTGGGGTGTTTCTTTTTGAGGGAAGGTCTTGCTATGTAGTCCAGGCTGGCTTTGTGTGTGTGTGTGTGAGTGTGTGTGTGTGTGTGTATACACCATTTCTTTTTAATTAATTTATTTATTTTCGGTACTGGGAATCGAACTCAGGACCTTGCGCTTGCTAGGCAGGTGCATGTGCCACTGAGCTATATCCCCAGCCCTCAGGCTGGCTTTGAACTCAGAGGAATCCTCCGGCCTCAGCCTCCAGAGTGCTGGAATTACCAGCATAGGCCAACACACTTGGCATAAATTTCTAATTGTCAGCCGGGAGTGGTGGCCTGTGCCTATAATCTCAGCACTCAGGGAGGCTGAGGCAGCACAACTGCTTCGAGTTCAAGGCCAGCCTGAACTGCATAGTGGCGAGACCATGTCTCAAAAAGACCAAAAAAAAAAAAAAAATCTGTCTCTATTTTGGCCCAGTTTTTGAAAGTTTCCCCTTTTTTCTTAATTAATATTTTATTTTGAGACAGGGTCTCCCTAATTCAGAGTTGCCCAGGCTGGGCTTAAACTCAATCCTCCTGCCCCAGCCTCCCGAGTGTTGGAATGACAGGCCTGCACCACCGCACCGGTTCAGTGGCTTCCTTTTTGCAGCCTAAAAGCGCTGTGACCTTGGGGTGTGAGTGTCCTGGTTACTCCGTCCTAATGTGGTGTCCGTGTCGCGCTGGCACTCCCAGGGTCAGGGCCGCACTGACTGAGAGGGAACAGAGCGAATAAACGCCCCGCCCCGCCCCGCCCCGCCCATGTGGCCCGGGCCGCGGACCTCACGCAGAGCGCTTGTTCAGGCTGTGGGATGCCCTGGCCTTCTCCAGCACCAAAAAGCACTTACTTCATTTCCCATATTTTTAACAAAAGCAGAGGAATGAGGTTGGCATCGGGAATTCGGGGAGTTTAACATTTGACACTTCCTCAACTCGAGCTGCTGGGACTCACAGCTGCTTCTGAGAGCTTCCACTGCGTCCTTCAGGGAGGGGCCTTTTACCTCTCAGGGCTTTTCTTGGGTACAAAGGGCCTGGATTTCTAAGTCTGTACAAATCAGACTGCAGGGGAGGAAGCCCAAAGCGGCCATCCTGAGCCTCAGCGGCCGGTGCTGGTGGCTCCTGAGAGCCTCATGTAATTGAAAAGCTGCGGTGAGTGGGATGAAATAGAAGCCAAACATTAGCAGACCCAGGGCCACTAATCTTTCACTCTACTTGTATTTATTCTTGTACTCTGTAACCATTTCTTACTATTTTCCCACATTTTGTTAGAAATCTTTTAAATCTTAGAGCTTCATCAAAATGCCAAATCATGGCCAGGGATGTAGCTCAGTGGCACAGCCCCTGCCTGGCAAGCACCAGGTCCTGAGTTCGATTCCTGGTACCAAAAAAAAAAAAGCCAAATCATAAAAATTAATTACACTGTAATCCTAGTACTGTAATCCTAGTACTCCAGGAGGCTGAGGCAGGAGGATTGCTGCCAGTTCGAGACCAGCGTGGGCTACAGAGTGAGTTCGA
>NW_004955689.1:45194-46815 GCF_000276665.1 Chinchilla lanigera
CGATCCTCCCGCCTTAACCTCCCAAGTGCTGGGATTACATGCACGCGCCACACCGCCTGACAAATGATTTTTGTCCCTAAGACCAAGAACTATATTATAGAGCAGTACTTCTAGAGTTTAAGGATCAATTTTTTGGGATACTGAAAATTGAACCCAGGGCCTTACAAATATCCCCACCTGCTTTAATCTTATTTTACTTATTTTATTATTATTATTATTATTTTGGTCTTTTTGAGACAGGGTCTCACTATGCAGTTCAGGCTGGTCTTGAGCTCAACTGTCTAGCTCAGTCTGGCCTTGAACTCACAACGATCCTCCTGCCTCAGTTGGATTACAGGTGTGCAATCTTATTTTATTTAATCTTATTATATTTTGAGACAAATTCTTACCAGATAGGCCAGGTTAGCCTCAAACTTAAGATCATCTTGCCTCAGTCTTGAAGTAGCAGATATTGCAGGAGTGCACCACCATGCCCAGCTAAAAATCAGAAATTTGTTGTTTTTTCTGTGTTTTTTCTTTTTTTTTTGTCTTTTTGAGACAGGATCTCGCTCTGTGGTTCAAGCTGACCTTGAGCTCACTTTGTAGCCCAGGCTGGCCTTGAACTTGCAATGATCCTTCTGCCTCAGCCTCCCGAGTGCTGGAATTACAGGCGTGTGCCACCATGCCAGGCAAAAATCAGAAATTTCTAGAAGGCAAAGATTCGTATTCATGGCTGGGGATTTAGCTCAGCGGCACAGTGCCTGCCTGGCAAGCGCAAGGTTGTGAGTTTGATTCCTGGTACCGGTAAAAAAAAAAAAAAAGATTCGTATTCATCAAGTGCCCAGCCCTGGAACGTCATCCGCTCTCGGTCAGTACTAAGGTAGCTAGCTGGGACTGGGACTGCTTTGGGAAAAGCCGCACTGGGTGTGATAGCACACCCAGAACCTACAGATCATTATGTTAGCCAGGAATTTTTGAAAAAAAAATTTTTTTTTAAAGATGTGGGGAGCTGGCCACGGTGGCACACACCTGTAATCTCAGTACCCAGGAGCCTGAGGCAGGAGGATCCCCTTGAGTTTGAGACAGTCTAGACTATATAGTGAGTTCAAAGCCAGCCTGGACTATATAGCCAGACCCTGGCTCAAAAGAAAATTAATTAATTAATGACTGCTGGGGCATTGTCATTGAATTATCTGTGGTGGGGGTGGGCAGAGCACTGTGGCCATTGTTTCTACTTTGTTCCTCAGGGACATGGACCGGACCCTTCTATGGGATAGGCAAGGACTTTCCGCTGAGGACCTCAGCCAGCTCTGCTGGGTGACTTTGCCATCTGGTGCATATCACACTGAAGTCAGTTGAGTGTTTAAAGGGTCCCTAGAGCCGGAGCACACACCTGTAATCCCGGCACTCGGGAGGCTGAGGCAGGAGGATCATTGCAAGTTCAAGACCAGCCTGGGTGGGGCTGGGGATTTAGCTCAGGGCACAGCGCCTGCCTGGCAAGCGTGAGTTTGTGAGTTTGATTCTCAGTACTGGGGAAAAACAAAAAACAAAAACAAAAAAAAGACCAGTCTGGGCTACAAAGTGAGCTCAAGGCCAGCCTGAACTGCACAGGGAGACCCTGTCTCAAAGAGAGAGATAAATA
>NW_004955689.1:46915-50397 GCF_000276665.1 Chinchilla lanigera
GTGCAGGCACATTGAGGGGTGGAGCTGACTGGTATGAACCAGGACAGAGGCACAGCTGTGGAGGCCACTGTCTGCAGCATGAGCCTCCAGGGAACCCTGAGCTCAGTCCTGCAGTTTTTAGACCAAGACACGCACGGCATCAGTGCCCTGGCACAGGAGGGACCCGGTCCAGACCCCACGCCCGCCGCCCAACACTCAGGTTCGTATAAGATCGCATTTCTACTTGTTTTAAACAAAGTCACCTGTGCTGGAGCATGCCTGTAATCCCAGCACTCCAGAGGCTGAGGCAGGAGGATTGCTGAGTTCAAGGTCAACCTGGGCTACACAGCGAGAGCCTGTCTCAAAAAACAAACCATGAAAAAAAAATACCATAAGTGAAAAGAAAATCCAGTCCTGCCCAGGAATGCCACCCGAGCTGAGTCTGCCCTCCTCCCCGCTTGTCCCGCAGATCCCGGCTCACAGAGCCCGCCATACGGGCCTGGTGAGCAGAGCCCAGAGCCGCCCAGCGGGGACTGCGGCGGGCACGGACAGCAGCCAGGGACAGAGACAGGAGGAAAAAGAGGACGAAGAGAGGAGCAGGAGGAGGAGGCGGACCTGAGCGCACGAGGAGAGGAGCAGGAGGAGGAGGAGCCGGGTCGCAGGCAGGGCGTGGTCAGCAGGTCCCTGATGGCCACCCTGTGGGCCAGGTTCAAGCGGGGCGGCTGCCTCTCGCTGCCGGACAGCCTGGCGCTGTCCTTCCAGTTCGACGTGACCACCTGGCAGGTGCGTGCGGGGGCGCCCCGGGTGCTGCCGGCCTCCAGCCCTGCTCTCCGGTTCCTCTTCTCACCACTGCTTTTTTTTTTTCCAGATACATCAATGGTTTTGTACACAGAGAAAGAAATACAAAAAGGAAATGTCCAGACGGAAGAGTAGCAGAAGGCTCAGGAAGTGCAGGAAGCGTTTCACATCGACCATTCGGAGCAGGAGGCTGGGAAGGAACTAAGGGGCCACGTCCGCTTTGGGGACGTTTTATCCCCAGAGTTGATGGTTCTGCCACAGGAAAATGTTCAGTGGTGAAGACCGAATTTGGCCTCTGCACTGAGTGACAGCACCTCCCCTTAACAAATTTTTATCTTTTTATTTTTATTTTTTTTTAATTTGTTGCCTTTTGAGACAGGATCTCGCTATGCAGTTCAGGCTGACCTTGAGCACACTTTGGTCTCGAACTCGCAACGATCTTCCTGCCTCAGCCTCCCAAGTGCTGGGATTACAGGCGTGAGCCACCATGCCTGGCTTTTATGTTTTTTTTGAGACAGGGTCTCACTATGTAGCCCAGGCTGGCCTCAAACTCCTGGAATCCTCTTGCCTCAGCCTCCCCAGTGCTGGGATTGCAGACGCCTTGCCCCACCATAGTACTAGACATTGTAAACAGCACTAGACTTGTGTCGAATTGTAATATCTATGTGTATTTATGTACAGATTTTTAATAAATGATGTCACTTGCTGAACCTTAAGCTGAATGCACCACTTATGAAACCAGGGGGCACTAAGCTCGGGTGACCCAGTGTCCCAAGCAGGGGCCTAAGCACCTCCATCGGCCTTGAGACGGCAGCTCAGCAGGCCCTGGTCTGAGTGATGCTTGTCTGAGAAGAGACAGAGGCCTCGGCTTCGGTAGCAGGGTCTTTGCCCTGAGCTACATCCCTATCCCTTTTCATGAGATGGGGTCTCACAAAATTGCTGAATTGCCCAGGTTGGACTGGAATTTGTGACCCTCCTGCCTCAGCCTCCCAGCAGCTTTCATAGTGTGCCCCTCTGCTCTGGCACCTGGCTCAGGGCAGTTCCCTACCCGAATCGCTGGTGTAGCCATACAAAGTACCTAGTCCCTCCGCCGGAGGACAGAGGGCTGGGTGCAAGCCAGGGGCTCGAGCGTTGTGGCCGCAGGCTGGGTGGGCTTCTCGCCCGCGGCAGAGGCGGGGCCAGCCCAAGTCTATTCTTATGCGACCCGAGCCCGACCCGAGCCGCCAGCCCCCAGCCCTAAATAAGGAAGCTGCCCGGGAGCAGGGCGGGGTCGCGGCACCCTCCCAGCCCCCAGCTCAGCGCCTTCAGCTATAACTGCAAACGGGCTTGTGTCTTTATTCTGGTAATAAGGGCTGAACCCAGAGTCTTTGCGCGGAACTACATGCCTAGACCTTTTTATTTTCTATTTCCAGCTCTGCACCCCAGGGTGTCCTTGAATTTACAGCGATCCTCGGCCTCCGCCTCCCATGTGCTGCGGTATAGGCGCGTTCCACCCTGCCTGACCTATTTTTAGGGTTTTTTTTTTTTTTTTTTTGGTCTTTTTTTTTCTTTTTCTTGGAGACAGGGTCTCGCTATGCAGTTCAGGTTGGCCTTGATCTCACTTTGTAGCCCAAGATGGCTTCAAACTCGCAACAATCCTCCTGCCTCAGCCTCCCGACTGCTGGGTTACAGGCGTGCGCCCCCACGCCCGGCTTTTTTTTTTTTTTTTTTAGTTTTTTGAGACAGGATCTATTTTTAAAGAAACCCCCATGCTGTTTTCCACAGTGGATGTAATAACCAGTGCATGGAGTTTCCTTTCTCTCCACATCTTACCCGGCATGTGTTACTATTTTTTAGTAGCCGTTCTGGCTGGAGTGAATCTCCTGTGCAGGAGCTTGTTGCGTGTGTTGCAATACTAGGGGCCAAGCACAGGGGGCGCTACCACTGAGCAGCATCCACCAGCCTTTTAGTTTTTTTGAGACTGGATCTTGCTAAATCACTAAATTGCCTGCGCTTGGATCTTCCTGCCTCCGCCTCTAGAGTAGCAGGGATTACAGGCATGGGCCACTTCTGCTAGCTTTCATGGTAGTTTTGTCTTGCATTTCTTCTCTATTTTTATTTTGAGATAGAGAGGGTCTCATTAGGTTGCCTAGTGAGGTTGTCTCGCTAGCTGGGCTTGAACTTGGGATTCTCCTGCCTCAGCCTCCCCAGTGCTGGGACTGCAGATGCACACCCGGCTAAGCCTTTTGCGTCCTGGGCATGTTCTGGCTCTGCGCAGGGGCTGTTCCGCTCCCTGGCTGGGCCGAGGTCCCTTCATCCCTGATGGTTGTCTTGACGCCAAAGGCCCAGTGCGACCTCAGCACAGGACCGGAAACTGCACCTTCCGCCTGCCCGCCTTTGACTTTCTCCCTCCCTGGCTGGGCTGAGGGTGAGCTGACTGCGGCGACAGCAGGGCTCTGTGGAGGCGAACAGGCCGGGTCCGAAAGAGCTTCTGACACTCTGCGTGGCTCTGAAATGTTTATAATGGACACATTGCTTTCGTGAAGGAAAAGCCTCAGTAAGGAAGTTAGCACCCTCCGCGGGAGGGGAACCCGGTGGACAGGTGCGTGGACCCCGACATGCCGGCCGCGCCTGCAGAACTGACCGTTCAGGTGGAGTCAGAGCAAACCGCAGATAAAGAAGATTCAGAAGGGGCTGAGGACTTAGCTCAGTGGCACAGTGCCTGC
>NW_004955689.1:57102-58167 GCF_000276665.1 Chinchilla lanigera
CACCACGCCCGGCAGTTACTATATTTTTAATAATGTGTTTGGATTTTATAGATCAGAAGGAAAAGTCGCGGTGTCAGAATGGCTGAGTGGTCTAAAGCGCCAGACTCAAGGGCTGGGGATTTAGCTCAGCGGCACAGCGCCTGCCTGACAAGCCCGAGATCGTGAGTTCGATTCCCGGTGCCGGGGGAAAAAAAAAAAGAAAAAGGAAAAGTCAGAATGAAACATAATCTGGGCAGGCAGGGGCTTCTGAGATTGGTGGGGCGGGGGGCATTCCTTTAGTGCTCAGTAGCGCTGGTCACATGATCCGGAGCCCCAATCCACCACCACAGGAGACAAAGACCAAGCGAGCAGCAGGCGGCCCTCAGATCCCCGATGTCCGCAAAGGTTACAGTCCAGGGCTCTTACTGGTCCCCGCAGTATCCCTCTCTGCCCATCCGAAGTTCTCCATCCTCAGTCACCCCAGCGCCCATTGACCTGAGGGGTCTGTTTGTTTTGTTTGAGTCCCGTCTTGCAAAGCAGCCCGGCTAGCCTTGAACTCTCAGCGATCCGGCTCTTTTCCTCCGCCCCGCAGCCTGCCGGGCCCTTCCAGCGACGCCTCCACCCGCGCCCCGCCCCCGGCCTCCTTCACATCCCTCTCCGGGGCGGGAAGGTGTCACCTGCGTCTGTACCTGCCCCTGCCGTGGCCCATCGCCCCAGGGACGCCGCCCGGACACAACGGGGCTCCGGTGGGGGTGGGATCTCTCCCGCGGAGTTGGGGGGAAGCAGGTGTTTGGCTGCCTCGACAGCCTCCATTTCCCAGATTGCTCATGGAGTCCGAAAGCCGAGCGGTTCCCTTTTTATTTATTTACTTATTTGTGTCTCGGGGTATTGGGGGTGGAACCCCGGCCTTGCACATCTCAGGGAACTACATGCCCAGCCCTTTGATTGTTTTTTGAGACAGGGTCTTGCTATGTAGCCCAGGCTGGCCTTGAACTCACAGTGAGCCTCCTGCCTCAGTCTCCCCTGAGTGCTGGGATTACAGACCTGCACAACAACTTTTCCCAGTCCTTCTTGTTTTTTTTTTTT
>NW_004955690.1:0-15265 GCF_000276665.1 Chinchilla lanigera
ACAATGTCTATCATATCTCCTAGTTTAAATTAAAGAGTACTAAAAGATATTAAGGAGCTCTTTAAATGTTCTGCGCACTGCATCACATCAGAGAAACCGATCTCCGTCAGGAGGCTGCAGTTCCGCTCGTCTCCACTAGAGGGGGTGGCGAGGTCGTCCACACAATGAGGTCCGGCTAGGCCGTCCCACCCACCCCACTTGCCCAGCCAGTGTCTGACCTCCGCCGGGGTGGGGCTGAGCATGTGAAGGGCTACTACTCAACCCCCGGGGGGTTGAGGCAGTGTGAACAAGAAGCACTGAGGTCGGCAGACCCTGCTGGTGAGACCATGGCAATTAATTGCATCCTCTTGGCCTGTTTACCCTGTTGAGGGTGGAGGCAGGAATGACCAAAGAGAGTTGAAGCAAAGTAGGACTGATGCAGGTCCCGAGCAGGTCCAGGATGTGGCCTTCGCCCTCTCTGCTTTGCCGAGGGTGGGAGTCATGCAGGGCAGGGTCAAAGGTCAGATGCACAGCCTCCACTCGGCTACCAGGATGCCCAAGACCACAGCCGCAAGAGGCTGGGCAGGAAGACACCTGTCAAAAGGGGCAGCCAGGGGACCCCCGGGGTCACCAAAACCAACATCCTTCACTCTGAGCTGTGCTGGTGGATTCAGTCCACATAGGTAGGATTGTGAACATAGCCCTTAGCCCTGTTGGAGATCTTTACCCCAGCTGACCACACAAGCGGGCCTATAGCCAGATCCTACCCTTCTGGCAGACCAGCGCCCCCGACCCTTCGAGTCATTCTTGAGGCAGAGAAAGATGAGAAAAGTCTACCAAGTAGTCTGAGTGGGGAGGAGCCCTTGCTGACTCCCCACTCCCCACCTCACCTGGTAGCTGTTCCCCTGAGACCCATGCACACAGCAATTCCAGGTGAATGGTGCCATGCGGGTTGGAGTAGGCCTGGGTACGGGTCCACCACGGAGACGTTTCCCTCTTGTAGGCTCTATGGGGGCCACAGAGGCTCCAGGGGAGGTGCAGGGTCAGGAAGGGTGAGGCTCTGCCCCTGCACTGGTGGAAGCGTGCATGGGACACAGGTTGATATACTCTTCAGTGCAACCAACAGGCCAGGCGAGGCCCACTCACAAGTGGTCAGGCAGGAAGGCTACCTTGCAGCAAATGTTCCTGAATATTTATATCTATTCTGGAGTATCAGCCCATCCACTGTTACTCCAGCCACATCCAGGAACTAATTCAAAATGGATCATAGACCTAAGTGTAAAAATTAAAACTATACAACAACTGAAGAAAAAACTACCACCTGTGAAACAGAGGGGACTGAAAAACACTGGCCTGGGAGAAAAAAACTGGGTAAATTGGGCTTTTACCAAAATAATAAACTCCTGCTCATTGAATGACACTGTTAGGAAAACAAAAGATTCATCCAGAGCCCAAGAAAAACATCTGCAGCATGTGTGTCTGTGCTCGAAAGTAAAGAAGGGGGGAAGCAGAAAGACAGGGAGAGGAAGCGGGAAGAACAACACGTTTATGATTCCACAGTAAGCTTTTCAACCTAATGGAAACACAGCCAGCAGGTCCGTGTGGATGCCCCCACGAAGACCACCTGTAATGAGCAGACTGCCCTGGCTGGTCAGCAGGGGACTGCAGAGCAAAACCACAGTGGGTGGCTGCAGTTGTTGAAACAGGTAAGCTGTGCCTGTTCATCTCTGCCTCTGTTCTGACCTCTGCTGGGACGGGGCAGAGTGGGGAGCCACAGAGATGGAGTGGGGGTCAACCTGAATGGTAGGAGAAGAGGTGCATACAGAACATTGACTAAGCAACGGAGGAGGACTGGAGCTGGTGTGCCCACTGCCCACAGCCCAAGGTGGAGAGGACCACACCTGGATGAAGTCCAGGGTTAGAATTGCCCCCAGAGACCAAGAGAGAGGGAGCTCATGGCTTCCTGTGTAAATACAGAAATGCAGACACACAGGAGTGAGTTGCTGTGTGAATGTGTGTGCACATGTGTGTATGTATGTAAACCCATGCATATGCATATACTGCGGTGTGTGTGAATGTGCACACATTTCCCTAGCTCTGTCCTCTGAGAAGGACAGACGAGGGAAGAGACAGCCAAAGAGCAATGAGCAGCACCTAGCTCTCCCTCTTGGTTTCTAAACACATTATGCCTTTGAAAGGAGCTGGACTTCCTAGAGAAATGTCTGCAGCAGGGAAGTACAAGGGACTCAGAAATAATCTCATGCAAGGAAAAATTCCAAGGGAGATAGCGACACAGAAGCCAGCTGCAGGACCCCTAGAGTCCTGTAAGGGCTAGCTCATACATTAGATAATTAGGAAAAAAGAAACAAATTAAGATTAAATAAAATAAGAGAGCACATGTCTATACAGCTATAAATGAATTAACAAAAGAATTAAAATTTTAATAAGAAGCCAGGTGTGGTGGCACATGCCTGTAATCCTAGCACTCAGAGGCTGAAACAGGAGGATTGCCATGAGTTCAAAGGAAACCTGGGATACATAAGTGAGTTCAAGGCCAGCCTACACTACATAGCAAGACCCTGTCTCAAAACAAAACAAAACAAAATCTAATAATAGCCACATAGTCTTAAGAAACCTCTCCATGAAAGATGTACTAATTATTGAAGGGAAAAGAGTACCTTCTCCCAGAGAAACAGACACACATCCCTGATAAAACCATGAGAGTGATCTCTAAGAACTGGGCAGGTTGGAATTTGGGACCCTTGGAAAGAGTTAATGAGGTGTACTCAGAGTCACATCTGTGATAGTCTTGCCAAAGTTATATAACCTCAGTCTAATCATGAGAAAAAGAAACAAAGACTAAATAAAATAAGAAAGCACATGTATATACAGCTATAAATGAATTAACAAAAGAATTAAAATTTTAATAAGAAGCCAGGTGTGGTGGCACATGCCTGTAATCCTAGCACTAAGGAGGCTGAGGCAGGAGGATTGCCATGAGCAGCCAGCTTGAAGGCAACCAGCAAAATGATGGCTGAAATCCTCAAAAGCCTCAGGGTCTAAAAAAAAGACCAAAGATCCGTTTCAGACTGAAGGGGACTGAGAAGACACAAGATATGCTGAGGGATTCCAGGCTGGCTGCTTCTGTTCTGAAGACCACACTGGGACAATGTGTGGCTTTGGATGGCATTTGAAAATCATAGTATGGGGCTGGGGATATAGTTCAGTGGCACAAGTGCCTGCCTAGCAAGTGCAAGGTCCGGAGTTCAATTCCCAGTACAAAAAAAAAAAAAGAAAAAGAAAAGAAAAGAAAAACCTGAAAACCATAGTATGCCCATGGTTGTTTCAGCACTTGGCTGGTTATAGGGTGGTTGTATAGGGAGGTATTTCCCCTTTAATAGGAGATGCAGCTGAAACCCTCAGAGGTAGAGGGGCTTTGTGTTGGCAAAACTTCCAAATGGTCCAGAAATGGTGAATGGTATTCTTTGCACTGGGCTTGACACTTCTCTCATAGCTTGTGGTTGTGCCAAAATTATACATATTACACACAGGCTGACAGGACCAAGTACTGATTGCCATGTGAGAAGGGAGTATGTAGAGGACCAGTGACAGGGGTGGTAAAAGAATTTACCTAGGTTAGAATAAGAAAAGAATTTATTCAGGGCAAGAGGTAGGGATTTTATAAGGGTGAAGACATGGGGAAGGGTCTCACTTAGTAAATGTAGCTATCTTGGAAATGTACTGTCCAGGGCATCTTGTTCTTTGTCAATCTTCCAGGAACACCTGCGTGATAACTAAAGTTGTACGTCAGAGTTGTGAATTGACAAGGTCTTTTATTTCAGCCTCACGGAAGTCCCCTGCTCACTGGGAGAAAGATTTATCTTTATCTCATGCCGGTTTTGGTCAGTGTTGCTGCATTATCTTATGACTGCTTAGTCGTTAAAGCTGGGCAGGATGCTTTAACGGAGGAATCATGCTACTGACGGTTATAACCCTTTTGTTTCCAATAGATAATCGCTACACTGATGAAACGAGCGGCCAGAATGGGGGCTGGGAGTGGGTGTGAAACGGCCCAATCTCTGGAAACAGCTTAACAGCTATTTTTGTACATGAGTGACCTCTTGTACAAAATGACACATAATGGCCAGACTAAAACTAGTGAAATTGTTTTTTTATTTGGTATTCAACTAAAACTTTTTTATCGGGATAAAATTCACATAACATGAATTTCATCATTTCAAAGAGAACGAGTTGGTAGAGTTCAGTACATTCACAGCTGCTGTCTGCTTCAACACTTTCACCCCAAAGGAGATCCTGAACCCTTAAACAGACACCCCTAATGCTCCCCAGCCCTCAGCCCCTGCAAACTACCAGTCTGCTTCTTGCTTTGTGGATTTACTGATTCTGAACGTTTCGTAGGAATGGAATCATATGATATATATATATATGAGACTTGTTGTCTCCAGTTTCTTTGTCTCCCCATGATTTCCAGGTTCCTGCGTGTTCTAGTGTGTGTTGGGGGGCTGAACAGCACTCCCCCTGTGGGTTCTCCAGTTTGTGTATTTATTCATCCACTCATGACATTATTTGCATTGTTTCTGACCTTGGCCCTTGTGAGCAGTGCTGCTATGAACATGTGTGTCCCTGTAGTTGAGGGTTTGTTTTCAACCCTTTTGAATGGGCTTTCTAGGTCATAAGATATTTCTACAAACTTTACAAAGAACCACTGAACTGCTTTGTACAGGCGCGGCACCATTTTACATTTCCACCAGCAACGTACGAGGGCTCTAGCTCTGCCACATCTTCAACAGTGCTTATTGTTTTCCTTTTTAAATTAATGCCCACTCTGGTAGGGGTAAAGCAGTCCTGGTACTCTTGTCAAAAGCCAAGTGGCCATCTATGTGCATTTGTTTTGGGACCCTCAATTCTTCTCCATTGGTGGGTGTGTCTGTTCTTATGTCAGTACTGCACTCTTTGGACTCCTGTAGCTTTGTAGAAAATTTTGAAATCGGTAGTGGGAATTGAACCCAGGGCTGCTCTGCCACAGAGCTACAGCCTCAGCCCTTTTTATTTTTATTTTGAGACAGGTTCTCACTAAGTCATTAAGTTGCCCAGGCTGGAACTTGCAATCTCCAGCCTCAGGCTCCCAAGTCTCTGAAGTTAGAGATGTGTACCGCCACACCTGGGAGCTTCCAGCTTTCTCTGTTTTTCCAATATTGCTTTAATTACTCGGGGCTGCTTTCAATTCCATGCTAATCTGAGGGTTGGCCTTTTCATTTCTGAAAAGGAAAAAAGGCCACTAGAATTTTGATAGGGATTACAGTGAATCTGTAGCTCACTGTGGATAGAATTCTCTCTATAAAACTGACACATCTTTCAACCCATGAACATGTGGTATCTTCCCATTTATTTATCTCTTCTTTCACTTTAGTGTGTTTCAGAAATGTTCTCTAGTTTTCAACCTTGTTCTAAAATTTGTGCCTGTGATTTGTTTTAATCAGGCATATTAAGACACAAAGACATAGAAATTAGTGTCAAGAAGTAAGCAAGACCCTGTCTCAAAATAAAGTGAAAAGAAAGCTGGGGATCAGCACTTTCCTAGCATGTGCAAAACCCTGGGTTCAGTTCGTAGTACCAAATAATAAGTAAATGAAAAATTAAAATACAATGTTCTAAAGTATTTTTAGAAGTTTAATGTTATTTATAAAGAAAGAAAGCAATACACAAACACAGTCTCAGGGCTAGTGTGCTCCTGCCAGAGACAGCTCAGGCCCCTATGACCGGAGTTCGCACCCTCTACAATGTCTCTGTCACCACATCTGCCCGCAGGTCCCATGGTCTCCACCACATATCAGAGGGCACAGGACAGATCTTTCCTAACGGTCCTCTGTCCAGCCAGGGCCTGATGGCCAAGCTGATCTGGGGTTCTGGGCAGAGCCTGCAACTTTCCTTTCCCCTCCTCAGCTCCAAATCAGGCCAGGCTTAGAGGGTCCCACTGAGGCCTTCTAGGTCAGGGATACCCTCTTAGATGTGGAGGAACTGAAGTATGAGAGAAATAACCTGATAATCTACAAGATGCAGCCTCACAGAGCACGGACTTGACCTTTGCACACCTGGCTGGGTGGCCTGGCTCAAAAGTATGTACTGTACTAAATCTGACCTGCAAGTGACAAGGATGACATCAGCCTTATCCCTTCCTCTCTCACGTGGCTGCATCTGGGAAGTGCTGCTGGAGAAGGAAGGACCTGCTGGTCACCCCAGCACTGGCACAGTGGGTTGAGAACCTGGTGTCCCCATCCCAGTCCTAGCCTGTGCAGGGCCCAAGAACACGATGTCAACCCGCAGGGTATGGGGCAGGGTCTGCATGGAACCAGACCTTGAGTCCTGATCCTCAGGGCCATTGCAGGTCATTCCAGTTCGCCCTGGGCCCTTACTTGTTTGTCCCAGTTGAATTCACCTGAAGCTCTGGGGACTTTGTCTCCCCATCTGCACCTCATCATGCATGTAGGAGGCAGAATGACCCCTGCAAGCATGCATGGTCTTATCAGCAGCCAGTCCCAGTAAATGCCCCCAGTGGTGTCGTGTGAAGCAGGTATACAACAGGATGAAACAAGGACATTTTGACTCTGTGGGATTTGTCCCAAAATCCATAACCCCAATCTATTTATGAGAAGTCATCAGATAAACCCAAACTGAAGGACACTCCAAAATGTATGACTATCTGACTAATAATCTTCAAAAGTACAAAGACAAAGAAATACTGAGAAACAAAATTCTATTTTAGAATTTTTAGTATTTCAAAAATTCTATTTTCCCCTCTCATTTTTTTTCTCTTTTAGTATGAGGGTGGGAGATTGAACCAAGGGCCTTTACATTAAGACACATCCCCAACCCTTTTATACTTTATATTTTGAAACAGGACCTCACTAAATTGGTAAATTACCTGAACTGAGCTTGAGCTTGTGATCTTCTTGTCCCAGCCTCCCCAGAGTACTAGGGTTACAATTCCCTTCCTGTTAACCAGTTACTCATACTAAATTAAAGGAGACAAAGGCAGCCAAATGACTAATCTTCTAGTATCCCTGGTCTGGATACTAGAGCAGAAAGAGGGCATTAGAACCAGGCATGACATATGGATGAGAGTACCATAATCTCAATTTTTGATGCCTTCAGGATCCCATATCAGCTATCTAGAAAGAAACTACACACAGCCCACAATCAGTACGGGATTTGGGATTCAATGTCAACTGAAAATAGAGGACCTGGATTCAAAAACTGATCAGATTTCAAGCTAGGTCCTATAATTCTAGTACTCTGGGAGGCTGAGGCAGGAGAACCACAAGTTTAAGCCTAGTATGGGCAACCTACTGATTTAGTGAGAGCCTATTTTAAAATAAAAAATAAAAAGGGTTAGTGATTTAGTGCTAAGACCCTCAGATTTCAGAGTGGTGATAGCAGCAGGGCAGTCAGCCAAGCCTGGACCCCCTGGGTGCACAGGCCCCATCCCCATGAAGCTGGATCCAGGTCATTGCGTAGTCCCCTGGGCGAGGCTGGGGATGGGCCTTGAGGGGTGCTCTGTAGCATCGGTGAATGTGAAGTTATTTAGAAACTCAAAGCTAAGTGAAAATGCCTAGAACCCAGATTCCTTGACATTTCTGCTCTTAATTGAGGCTCAAAAGAGCCAAATAACTTTTTTCCAACTTTTTAATTGTGATAAACAGCACATAACATAATATTTACCATCTGAACAATTTTTAGTGTACAATTAAGTGGTATTAAATATATTGTGTGCAGCCATAGCCACCACCAATCCAGAACTCTCTCATGTTTCCAAACTGAAACTCTATTCCGATTAAACATGAACTAGACCTCCTCCTCCCCTGGCCCAGGCAACACTTCTACTTCCTAACTCTATGGAAGTGACTCCACCAGGGACCTCAAGTAAGGAAATCATATAGTATGTGTTGGGCTGGGGATTTAGCTCAGCAGCACAGCACCTGCCTGGCAAGTGCAAGGTCATGAGTTCAATTCCCAGTACTAGAAAAAAAACAAAAAAACAAAACATATAGTATGTCTTTTTTGTATCTGGCTTATTTCATGGAACATAATAGCCTCAACATTTACCTCTGTTGTAGTACACTGCAAAATCTCCTTCCCATCCCAAGTTGAGTGGTGCCCAAGCCACACACACCACATCATGTTTATTTCATCTTCCCATCTCTCGGTGGCCTGGATGCTTCCACACTGTACCCATCATGAACAATGCTGCTATGAATGCGGGGGACAAATTTTTCCAAGACCCTACTTTCAGTTCTTGTGGATACATCCCCAAAGAAGATTGCTGGAGCATATCTCTATTTTTCATTTTTTGAGGAGCCACGGTACTGTTTCCTACAGTGGCACTAACATTTTCCATTCCACAGCACATAAGGTTCCAGTTTCTCCACATCCTTGTCAACACTTGCTATGTTCTGCTTTTTTTTAAAACTAGTCATCACTAGAGTGAGGCAGTATCTCCTTGTGACTGTGGTTTGTATTCCCTAGTGCTTAGTGGTGCTGAACACCCACAGATGGTTGTTCATCATCTGTATATCTTCTTTGAGGAAATGTCCACTCAGAACTTTGCCCATTTTTGAATCAAGCTGTTTATTTTGTCACTGAGTTTTTGGAGTTCTATCTGCATGGTATATATTAACCCTTTATCTATATACAATTTTCAAGTATTTTCTTTCATTCTCCTAAGTTGCCTTTTCACTTTGCCAATAGTATTCTTTGATACACAAAAGTATTTAATGTTCATGGTCCAATTTGACCATTTTTTTCTTTTACTGACTGTGCCTTTGGTGTCCTATCCAACAAACCATTGTCAAATCCAGTGCTGTGAGGTTTTTGCTCTGTGACTTTTTTTCTAAGAGTTTTATAGTCTTACTCTTATATTTAATTTTTTGACCATTTTGAGTTGCTTTTTGTATGTGGCTTTAGGTAAGGGTCAATATCTTTCTTTGCATGGATCTCCATCTTTTATTCTTTTTTGCTGTTGTTTTTGCCATATTACAGATTGAAGCCAGGGCCTTCACACTAAGCTATGCCCCCCCAAGCCCCACCCCTTTTTAAGTGTTGTGTTGTTGTTGTTTCTAATCTGAGACAAGTCTTGTTAAATTACCAAATTGTCCAGGCTGGGCTCAAACTTGGCATACCCTTACCTCAGCCTCCCAGAGTACCAGAATTAGAGGTGTGTACCACCACACCAGGCCTTTTATTCATTTATGAAACCATATTTTCTATAGTAAACGGGCCTTGATACCTTTTTAAAACAATCATTGCTGTATATCTGTCTTCCTTATCCCAGCCCCTCCTAGCTAGTGATAAAACCCATGGTAGGCAAGTGCTCTACCACTGAGTTACACCCTTGCCTGACAGGCTGTTTTTATGCCTGTACTACACTGTTTTGGTTACTGTAGCTTTGTAGTAAATTTTGAAGTAAAAAAGAATGAATCCTCCAGCCTTTTTTTTCTTTGCCAAGATTGTTTCATCTACTTAGGATCCCTTGAGAGTACATACTAATAATAGGTTGTACTTATTTTTACAAAAAAATGCTTAATGGAGTTTTGATAGAGATTGCATTGTATCTGTAGGTTGCTTTGAATATACTGATGTCTTAACATTAAGTCTCCCAGTTCTTAAACATGGGATGCTTTTCCATTTATATCTTCTTTAATGTATTTCATCAATGTATTATACATAGCATCTCTTCCTGTGTTAATTTCTAAGTATTTTATTTTTGTATGTTATTCTAAATATAGGTATTTTTAAAATTTTTCCCTTTTCAGATTATTCATTGCTAATGTACAGAATGTGACTAGACTGGAGGTGTAGCTCAGTGGTACAGCACTTGCCTAGCATGCCAGCCCTGTGTCCCATTCTCAGAATTGAAGAGGGGAAAAAAATGAAAGAAAGAAATTCAGCCCATTTTTGTGTATTGGCTTTGTATACTGCTATTGTGCTGAGTTTATTAGTTTTCTTCTGTGGAATCTTTAGGACTACATATAAAGTTATATCACCTGTGAATAGAGATTATTCTACTTCTTTGTTTCTTATTTGGATGCTGCGTTTTTCTTTTCCTTGTCTAGTCGCCCTAGCTAAGACTTCTAGTACTGTGTTGAGCTGAGTGGTGAGAGAAGACCCTTGATAAGAGAAGAAAAACTTTCAGTCTTTTATCATTCAGTCTGTCATTCACTAAGGATTTTTGTATTTATGACTTTTATTATGTTGAACTAGTTTCCTTTTATTCTCAGTTTATTGAATGTTTTTTTTTAAACATGAAAGGGAGTTGAATTTTCTCAAGGGTTTTTTCTGCATCTGTTGAAATAATCATGTAGTTTTTCCCCTTTTCGTTCTGTTACTGTGATGTATGACACTGATTAGCTTTCATATGCAGAATAACCCTGGCCTTCCAGGAATACATTCCACTTGGTCATGTTGTATAAAATGCTATGGAATTGAGTTTCCTAGTATTTAGTTGAGGATTTTGGCATTAGGGTTTGTGAGGGATGTTGGTCATGTTTTTCTTCTAATACTTCTGGGTTCACTATCAGGGTTTTGCTGGCCTCATAGAATGAATTAGGAAGTATTCTCTATTTGAGAAGGACATTTTGGAAAAGATTGGTTTTAGTACTGCTTTAAATGTTTGGTAGTTGATCTAGAACATTTTTGACAGATTTTCCATTATGGGTCTAATCTCCTTTTTAATTATAGGTCTATTCAGGCTTTCAATTTCTTCAGGGTTAAATCTTTGGTAGGTTTTGTATTCCTGGGAATATAGTCATTTCATAGGTTGTCACAGTTCTTGACATACAATTGTTCATAATATTCTCTTGTAATCCTTTTTTGTTTCCATAGAATCAGTAATAGTGTCTCCATTTCAATTTATATTTTTAGTACTTTGCTTTGACACTTTTTGCTTGGATAGTGTAAATAAGCATTTTTCAATTTCATTGATATTTTGAATAATCCATTTTCATTTCATTGATTTTTCTCTATTTTTTATTCTCTGTATTTTATCTCTGCTATAATCTTTATTATTATCTTTCTTCTGTTAGCTTTGAGCAAGTATTGCTGTTCTTTTTCTAGTTCCTTAAGTAGTAGAGTTTGGTTGTTGGCATGAGATCTCGCTCATGTTCTGTATAAGCATTTACAGTGATAAATCCCCTACCCTTACCTGCATTAATATTGCTTTTGCAGCATCTGGTAAGTTTTGGTACACTGTGCTTTCATTTTCATTCATCTCTACATATTTTATAGCTTGCCTTGTGATTTCTTCTTTGATCTGTTTGTTTTAAGGGTGTGTTATTTAAACAAAAAAGAAAACTAAAGACAAGTATATTTGATGAATATGGATGCAAAAATTCTCAATAAAATACTTGCAAATTGCATTAACATCACCTTAAAAGCATCATACAAGATGAAGTTGGTTTCATTCTAGAGAAGCAAGGTGGATTCAATGCAAATCATCAAGTATAATTCATCACAGAAGTAGACTCAAGGATAAAAATCACATGACCATCTCAATAGCTGTAGAAAAAAACTTTGATAAAGTTCAGCATCATGACCTGGCATGGTGGCACATGCCTGTAATCTGAGGCAGGAAGATTGCAGTGAGTTCAATGCCAGCCTGGACTACATTGCATGATCCTGTCTCAAAAAAAGAAAAATTCAGCATAACTTCATGATATAATTCTTAAATGAGCTAGGTATAGAATTCTCATGCTGCAGCACAATAGAAACTGCATATGAAAAACCCACAGGCAACACCATACTGAGTGGGAAAAAAACTGAAAGCATTTCCTTTAAAATCAGCAATGTGACAAAAATTGTCCACTCTCACCACTCTTGCACAGCATAATACTTGAAATCTTGGTCAGAGCAATGAGGCAAGAGAAAGAAATAAAAAGAGTACATGTGGGAAAAGAGAAAGCCAAATTATCCCTGTTTGCAGATGATGTAATTCTATACCAAGAAATCCCTGAAGAATCCACTAAAATCTCTTAGAACTAGTAAACAAATTCAGGAAAGAATCAGGGTACCAAATCAACATAGAATTCCCATATCATAATAATGAAATTGCTGAGAAAAAATAAGGAAAAAAACTTATTCACAATAGCTTTTTAAAAGCCCAGCTAGGGAGATAAGAGACTACTACAATGAAAATTATAAAGCATTTAAGAAAGAAATTGCTGATGGGGGAGTGGTAAGCAGCAGAAAAAGATCCTCTCTGAGATTTGCTGTCCAAACACTAGAATATAGCAATGCAAGGAAGAGAAAATGGAGGAAATTGGGTCCCCTGGACCCAAGAAAGATCTGAAATGATAATTGAGGTCCCCAGGGAGAACAAAGCTTCAACAAAGGAGAAGGAGAAGGTAGAGAGGAGAAACTTTCTCCCTGAGTTGGGACTTGCTGCATGGGAGAAGTGGTTCAAACCTGTGGACACACAGGGACTGCTGGCAACCCCAGAGGCATCCACAGAGAGATGCAGCACTGCAACAGAAGAGTGGATGCCATGGAATGCACTGGCTGATGAGTGGAGCAGATTTGGCTGTCTACAAGAGAGGGTGATTGGCCAGAAGTCATCTTGGGGGGGGGGCAACTAAATTTGGAACTCAGAACAACTGCTGGCTCTATTCAGCAACTCCTAGCTGAGTTCAAGTACACAGAAGGTGTTCTGACTGCTGTAGGCTGAAGGGATCTGGTCCCATCCTCATGGCGAGAAACTAGCCTGAATGTCAGGGGAAATAATGTGGTAGGCTTGCTGAGATTATCCACTACCCTACTGTAAAGCTATTGTGGGCTTGCTGGGGTAAATCTACACCAATCTGGACTTGGTTTCCACACGTTGTCTACCAGTGACAGCACAGACATATCTTGAAGTGGACTTTTTTCTCCCTTTCTCTCTTCCTTTTCTTCTTCATTATTTGATCTTCTTTTTATATGAGTGTGAATATGGTTTCTAGGGGTTTTTTTGTGTTGTGGTTCTGTTCTGTTTTTCCTTTTGTTTCTTGCTTCTTTCTTTCCATCCTGTCTTCTGCACCAGTTTCCCAAAGTTTACATGATCCTCCCTTACAAGCCTTGCTTATAATCTCTTCCTCTTCTTCTATTTCTCTATTTTTTACCCTACCCCCTTTTAAATTTTCTCCTCTGAGGTTAAATGACTACATTGATGGCTCATTTACTTTACACAATTTTCGAGCTTGTTTTAGATTTTTTTATGTAGCCACAAATCTACTTCATATGGTTAAAGGTGACAATAATTACTTCAGTTTGTCATTTTCTAGGCTGTGTTTGATGTTATATTTCTGATTGTATACTTTAGCCAAGGTGACATAATTGTCCTAATCAGTTCTTCTTCCTGGTAGATCAAAACTGAGATTAACAAAGGGTCATAAGCAATATTATAGGCCAGTGCCAAAGAACCAGGGGCTAGGATAAGTAGGCAGCAACTTCTCATCCCCAATATATAAAAGAGGTAGAATCTTGCAACAGGCTCAAAACCCAAAAGTCAGCTACACCTGGAAGACATTTCTGAGAAGTAATCATTTCATAAGGGTTCTAAATACTGGCAATAAAGCTGCTAGCCATAAGAAATTTACAAGCTAATACTTTAATCCAGGAATTAAATTTTAAAAAGAAAATTAGAAGACACTTACACAAGATGCAACCCCAGACTTCCAGCTCACCAGAAGCAAAACCAAGGGACAATGAGGGGGAATAATTCAAAAGGCACAAACCTGACCTCTCTGAAGTGGTAACAGTGGAAGTAACAAAGCAGATGCACAAAGCACTAGAAAAAGTCAAATCAGAAATAATTTCTCAGAAAACTACAGAGATGATGTCTTAGTTACTTTTCTCTTATTGCAGAGACAAAATACCTGTTGCCCAAAATTAAGGAAGGAAAGGTTTATTTAGCTCACAGTTTGTGGAGGTTTCAGTCCATAGTTGGCTGGCTCCAAGGCGGAGAGGCACATGGCACACGGCAGCTGTTCATGGTGGCAGAAAACAGCAAAAGCAACAAGAGCAAAAAGGGAGGGGCGGCAGCAGGGAGATCAAGCCTCTTCCCCTTCTTTATATTGTATGCAGGCTACCCGCCCCAGGGCAGGTGTAGCTCTCACACCCATAATCCCAGCATTGGACCATGGATCAGTCATAAACTCTAAAAGCCCACCTCATGACTGCATTAGGCTTTGGAACAATATCCAGACACAAACCATAACAGATGGAAACTATAATGAAAGGCATGGTTAGTGACTCTAGAGCAGATACAGATAAAAATATAAAGGAGCTTAGGAAAATGATGGAAACCATGAATGCCCAACATAGGAAAGAAATGGAATCCATGAAGCAAATTCAGACAGATAGCCAGGAGATTAAAAATTCCATTGAAAATATATGTAATGGAATGAGCCAATGTGAGGACAGAGTATAGCATATAAAAAACAGGATTGTGGTTAGACATCATGAAAAGAAATATTTCTTTAAAATAGCAAGGAGCCATGAAAAATCAATCCAACAGCTGCTAGATGATACAAAGAAGAACAACATAAGATTGACTGGAGTCAATGAAAAAGCAGGAGATAGCGCAAAAAACACAAAAAAATCTATTCACAGAAGTAATGGCAGAAAACTTCCCAAGCATGGAAAAACAATTTGACATACAAATAAGTGAGGTATATATAACTGCAATTAGCCATGATAAAAAACTACAACAAAGCATACAATGGTCAGAATGCTAGAAATTCAACATAAGAACTGAATATTAAAAGCTGTTATAGAAAAGAAGAAGATCACTTATAAAGGAAAGGCCATCAGAAGCACAGAAGATGTCTCACACAAACTCTCAAGTCAAGGAGAACTTGAAGTATTTCAAACTCTAAAAGAAAACAACCTCCAACCTAGATTTATGTATCCCATAAAATGATGTTTCAAAATTGATGAAGAAATAATATACTTCCATAATAAATGATATCTGAGAAAATTCATAACTATCAAATCAGCACTCCAAAATGTTCTGAAGGACATTCCAGAGATAACAAGAAACACAACTCTATGAACCTCAACAGAAGGAATCCACCAGGCAAGGCAAACAGTTAAATGGGGTGGAGGTGGGGGACAAACAACAGGAAAATAACATGACAAGGATAAGTCAATACATATCAGTTATAACTGTTAATGTTAATGGTCTCAATTCATCAATCAAGAGAAACAGACTGGCAGAAAGGATCAAGAAGCAAGCTCT
>NW_004955690.1:40825-42207 GCF_000276665.1 Chinchilla lanigera
ATTATTATGTTATCCTTCTTTTACTCTTTAAAATAAAAAAAAAAATTTTTTTAAAAAAAAAGAAGGAGCTCCACTTATGTACGGGAGGAAAAGGGCTGGGGACTGCTTAGCCCAACAGGCCACAAATGTTGCCTCCTCCTTAAATTCTGGGTTTTCTATGTCCTTTGCTATGACAGCTGGTGTCACCTGACCCTACTCCCACATCAACAATGTAACCATGCTGAGAGGCCACCCAGATCCTCCCCTTGTCTACCCACCCCCCTACCCTGAGAGATCCTAAGCATGGGAGGGGAAGAAGCACTACCCAGGGCCTACCTATGGGCAAAGCAGTGTGGCTGGAATTGGGTTCACAGGGATACAGTTTTCTCAGGACCCAGTGGGCAGCCAAGGTGAGTGGGTAATTCCCCATCTCCCTCAATGTCCTCCACACCTCACTGCCATTCCCAGCTGCAGACAGGAAAGACCACCCTTCCATGCCTCAGGTCTCTTAGGCCAGGTAGGCTTTGTGGTCTCTCACCCCCATTCTACCCCTGTGTGGCACAACTGAGTCTGGGCCCAGAACTCTTGTGTGGTGTCCTGCACTTGAGGGAACCAGGGTAACAAGATGTAAACCTGATAACTGTCTTGGCATCCTGGGGGTGGGGACAGAAACAGGCTTGGTATGTGCAGATCTGAGGCTCATGCCAACGCTCAAATTTGGAGTGATCTTGCCTTGGTTTCTTCATTTGGAAAAGGTTAGTCATAGAAACTTGATAGAAAAGAGAGAGACCAGTGGTAGCTCAGGACTGGCTGCAGGTAGAGGGCTCACCAGAGAGGGCAGTGAATACTACCACCTACTCCCATCTCCCCAGGGACTCCCCTGCAACCGTGAGACTGGAAGGAGAAGGAAGGACACAGCTCAGCACGAAAACAGAACCAGACCCTGGAGCCACAGCCCAGAGTATTCTGTAGCCGAGTGCATTCTAGGGTCGGGGAAGCACAGCACGCCACACCCCGTGACCACTGTGAAACCTTAGCCAATAGGGAGCGCCTCCATCTCCAGAGGCTGGTCAATCTGCAGCTGTGGCTAGTGAGCCTGGTGGTTGGCAGGTAGGTGGGCAGCAAGACCATAGGGGCACACTGTCAGGGCTCTGGCTGGACCAGGGGCTGAAGGCTGAAAGTGTGTGGCTCTTTTTGGCCATGGGAGCAGACAGGCTGGTGGTCAGCCACCTCCCTCACTGTCATGGAATTCTTGGTCTGTGTTTATAAGTGATGTCCTTCCAGATGGCAGAGGTAGGATGTGTGGATCCTGAGCGTGCTTAGTCACCACGTCCCTCTCCCACCTTCCTTGAGGGTCTGGTTCCCAAGCCCGACTTCTCTCATCCCTGCTTTGTTATTTATTT
>NW_004955690.1:42380-52517 GCF_000276665.1 Chinchilla lanigera
CTTTGATCTTTGCCCATACCCTGCCCTCTACAAGGTGGGAGCGCAGGCTTTCCTTTGCATTCCCACCTGCTCCTCAGAGGGGCCTGGGAACTCTGAGGCAGGAGCTGAAGCACTGCCCCTCTGGTGGGCTGGGTTGCAGAACCGAGCTTTCAAGGAGATGGACAGGTGGTTAAGTTGGGGCCTGGCTGCACATCACCTGCTTCCCTGGGTAACATAGCTAGGTCTGAGACCAGGACATATGAGGGGTGAACGGGTCTCTGTCCTTGAGGGAACAGGCTGACAAGATGTAAACCTGGTAACTGTCCCTTAATCCCAAGGTAGAGGACAGAATGTGGGACACAGAGACAGGATTAACATGCGCAGACCTAGGGCTCACATGAGCCTCAACTGTGGAGGGTTCAGGCCTTGGTTCCTCATTTGGAAAGAGGCATTGGAATGGCAGTCACAGGGTTTTTCTACCAGAGAAAGTGCCATTTTTACTCACACAAAACCCTCAGCAGGATTGTTCATAGCATGTTTATTCAGGATAGGCAGAAAGCAGAGATATCCCAGGTGTCTTCCAACAGCTGGGTGTGAAGCTGACTCGGCACCAGTGCCATGGAGCTCAAGCCCCTGCCCCACACAGCTTGTGCCCTCCCATCAGGGACAGACAGCAAGAGTCAGGCACAGGGCCTCAGCCTGAGAGTGTTCATGGACGTCCAGGGCTCCCAGGATGCCATAGAGAAGGTGAGTCTTGGGTCAGGCAGGAGCAGAAGCAGCAGGTCCAGGCACTGGGAAGAGGGCAGCAGGCTCCTCTACTGGCTGACCAGTGGAAGCCAGTAGACCAGGCTCAAGAGGAAATCCGAGTATGCCGCTTGATCCAGGGCACATAGGACCGAACACGAGCAAAGACCGCAGGAACATTACTCCAACTACAGTCGTAGCCCCAGCTGACCACTCCCACCAAGGTCCAGGAACCTGAGTTCTTGCAGACAAGTGGGCCACCGGAGTCACCCTGGGAATGAAAGGGGATGATAAATACTGGCCTGAAGCATGGATGACAGAGTGTGTTGAGCAAATAAAAAGAAGGGACTCACAAAGCAGGGTCCACGACCCTCGGTGCCAGCGCACACATTGTCATTCAGGATGATCCTTCTATCCTTATGGCGATGCCTGGAAGCATTCTGGTACAGCTCCTCACAGAGAGAGTTCTCAACCACCTGCACATTCACCTGCTGCAAGCGGAAGGGTGGTGGCAGCCATCCTGGGGGAGGGGAAGAACAGGAGGTGGCAGAATTGCTAGTGGCACAGGCTCCCACCCATCCCCAAATGGAACATGACTATTCCTGAGAGACACCAGAGAGTGGCTTGAGGTCAGCTGCACCGTATCCAGGTCACTGCAGCACTCATCTTCAACTTCTACTTGTGAAAGATAGTGTGGGGCGACTTAAAATGCATTGGCGCGTGTGCCCTTGATCCTGATGTTCTACCCATGGATATCACCACTGAAAGGTGGTAGGATCTAAGAAATACAGGAACTATATGTTCTGTTGTTGCCCAAAAACATGTCCTTTTTTGGTTTTAGTTTTCATACAAAGATATAAAGTCTTTCCGCCCTCAGTCCTAAATTCATGTCCCAGACTTGCCTAGGCCTCAGTTGCCGAGGCTCCTCATTGAACATATCAGGAGTATCCCCAACACTTACCAAAAAAGCTCGAAGCACCCCACCCTGTCACCCAACACTCATCCTTCCGGGTAACCTCACGATTGAAGGAGGTCAGCTTGATGGGCTTGACATTGGCAGAGCAATCCGCAGGTTCTGCCAGTTGTAGCAATGCTACATCTGCACCCAAATGAGCATAAACAAAGTCTGGATGGACAATGATCTGGCTCACACTCAAGAGCTTCTGGTCCCCATAGAGGTATACGTCCCCAGCCAGGATGCGGTAGGCTGACGGGTCTGCGTTTCTACTGTGGTCAGAAAGAAACACCAACAACAGTTCATTGTAGGATCCCCACTGAGCACCATGAGGAAAGCTCAGAACTTCTGAGTAGAAACACAGAGGGTCAGAGATTGGGTCTCCAATCCCCAAATCCTCACCCATACCCACTCCATGCAACCCACATCCCACCCAGAACTGGACAGCAGGAGCAGTACTCACTGGTGAATGCAGTGGGCAGCGGTCAGCACCCACTGTGGGTGGATGAGGGAGCCACCACATCTGTGCACCCAGGCGGATGAGTAGTAGCTGTACATCTTCAGGCTGACCTGCCAGGGCCATTTCCCCAGGGGGGCATTGTGTCCCCCCACAATGCCCACCAGCTCCTTCTCGATGGCCGGTGCTAGAAGTAATATGTGCAGCATCAGGGAAGCTGAGCTGAGACAGCAAACCCTCAACCTGCTGCACACATCCCAGGAGCCTGAGGCCAGGGCTTGCAGAGCACTCTGGGGAAGGGATGATGAGATGTGGGGTCAAGACTCACCTGGAGGGTGAGCAGCAGAGCTCCCCACAAGGCAAAGAGTCACAAACAGCAGGCTCAGCATCTGTGGAGGAGAGAGGAATAGGTGCCCAGAGAGGGGCAGGGGTGCCCAGGTAAGGGATGGAGGGGTCAGAGCTACCAGGGCTGCAGTAGGGATGGGTACTTACCATGGCAGGACTCCACACTCCTCCTCCCTAGGCCTCTTGGCCTCTTTATCTTGGAGCCACAGGAAGTGGGCAGGGGTTTGACCTGTACTGGTGAAGGGGGCAAGCAAGAAGTGGCATTGAGCCTCAGGTTGTGATGGGTGGTACTATTAATGCAGACAAGAGGCCCTGTGTCATTTTCTGGGTTCCAGAGAACCTAGACTCAACATCAACAGGTGAAGTGTAGTGTCACGGGGAAGGTTGGGCTTCTTGGCCTGGGGTGGTGATCATGAAAGTGTCAGCTGATGTTTGCAGGACCTGGAACCAGAGTGTGGAGGTAGAAGCATGTCAGCACTACCACACCCCTCAACCAAGTGCAGATATCACACTCAGAACCAGGAAAACAAACATCCCAGATGGGGAGCATATGTCCAAAGTATCCAGATCGTGGAAGAGCATGTGTCCCAAGGCCACCTGCTGGGAACCACCTTCCAGACCTGGGCACCATGGTGCCACTGCAGGCTATATCCAAGAATGTTTCTGGGAGACACATCCTCAAGGTCATACAGAACATAGAGGTGGTCAGAGAGCTGACAGCCCAACTCACTACTGGATTAGAAATCCAAAATTAGAGATGGCCGCCCCCCCACAAGGCATGAGTACTCACTGTCTGAGACCCTGGACCGCTGTGACCCGGGTGAGAAGGGTCAGTCACAGGCATATCTGAGTAACACATAGGCCCTGGGAGCCCCAAGTGTCCCACCTCATGCTCCCTCTCCCTCTCCATCTCTGTCCCTCTCCCGTTCCTTCTCTCAATCTGTCTTTCTATTTTTCTCTCTCTCTCTTTCTCTCTCTCTCTACTTCTCTCTTTATTTCTCCCTCTCTCTCTCTCTCTCTCTCTCTATATATATATATATATATATATATATTTCTCTCTTTTTTTCTCTCTTTACCTCTCTCTCTCTCCCTCTGTCTCTCTCTTTCTCTCCCCCGACCAGGGCAGACATCCCACTTCTAAACAGCATCAGGCTTTGCCTGGGGACCCCTTGGAAGGTCTGTTAGCTGGCTCTGGGCCTGAGAGAAGTCCCACACACACACACACTCAAGGACAAGGTGGACGCCAAGACTCCAGGAGCACCAGCACTGGAATTCGAGGGGCACGAGTCTGTGCCTTCGAGGGCCCCAGCTAATAATACTGTGATAATACTGTGATACCACAGGGAGGCTGAGCCCATGGCCACCAGAGACTGCCTGGCTCCCAATCTGGAGGAAAAGAGAGGGAGGACAAGGCTGTGTCTGAGAAAAAGCCGGCATGGCTGAGGAGACAGCCAACACCTGCCAGACAGGAGTAAACAATGGTACTCGGGAGTCAGGGATGTACCCTGCATGCACTCCTCAAACAGCCACCGCAGCCTAGTGGGTGACACAAAGGCCATCTTTGTGAGAAACCACACTCTGTGTGCTGCTCTCTGTAGCAATGGGTCCCTTATCAGGGCGAGATCAACCTGAGGCCCCTCACTGGTGGTCTTGGACGGGACTGTTAAGCAGGAGGGCCTGGGCACAGGAACCTGGTTGCCCTGATAGGGTCTGGACCAGGCCACCATGGGCACATTCCGTGATAGGATCAGAGAGAGCACTCGGACTGTGTGAGCCAGGTCATGCAACCGTTAAGATAGGGGCCAGGGGACTAGCCAGTGATAATGTGGCATCTACCCCCGTGGCAAAGACGGCTGGGTCATGGACACCGTTAGGTGAAGGATGTGGCTGCCCAGAGTCACTGTTGCAAGAGAGCATGCTGGAAATGGCTGGGCAGAGGAACCAACCAGTCAGGGACACCAGCATCTCAGGACAGAGGCTGAGAGTGCCCAGGGTTGCTGGAACCTGGGGATGCCTGGCCCTTGATCTTGTTTCTTCCTTACCCCTACTATAACATAGCCCATGATGCAGGGGGAGCCATATAAGAATTCCTAGCTGGATACAGTGCTCCTGCAAGACCAGCAAGTTCCTTCCTATCTGTTGCTGAGAGTCCTGCAGAAGAATCTAGCCCTGGTGAAAGATCAAATAAGCTGGTTCCCTGGTGTTTCTTGTGTTGAGATGACAGGGAATGGGTCTATGGAGATGGTGGAGCACCTTGGGTCCCCCACCCCAGGATCTGAGAATGCCTGGGCTAAGCCTGGGGCAACTGGCACATCTGCCAGGGAGACAGGGATGAATGTGTGGGCCTGGGAGAGAAGCAGAATTGGAAAGCCTGGATTTCTTGGCTGCCATTGTTCAAGGCAGCCTGGGACCCATGGGGAGGTCAGTCTTGCCGTATTGGTGCCCCATATTCATTGTGAGAGCCTGAACTGACCCTGCTCTATCTATTTTCATGGAATTTGGCCTAATGGGGAAACAGGAAATGACTGATAGTTAACAATTTTGCTGACCCACAGCCTGTGTCTGCAAATATGTGCAAGCTCGAGGGCAATTTTGCCCTTCTCTCTACCTTAGTTTTCTCTTGGACAAAGTGGGGATGGTAGTGCTGCTTCCAGATAAGAAAGTAATCTACCTGCTGTACTTTGACTGTTCCATGCATTCAGGAAGTGTCTGGGGACTATTGGTCATTACTTCCAGGAAGTAAATCTACAAGTAATATTCCACAATTCATTGTGATACCAACAAAATTGAGAAAGGTGTGTCCACATCAAAATAACAAATATGAGAAGCCAGTTGTGCACACACTCTGTACCTCTTCAAGAAAGGTATAATGGTAGCTTGGCCAGATTATGACCATATTAATTATAAATTCTCTCTGTGTGGAACTCAGCATTCAATAGTGTTTGGTGAGTTTCTTTTTAATTTTTTCTTTAAACAGCATGTACCCTGTTTAAAACACTTGTACTAGAACTATAACAAAGATAAAAGTGCATCTTCTATGTTTAAAGAAAATGGGCAGGTGATGGAGACCACTATGAAGCAGCCCTGAGCAGGACTTAAATTAACCAAGGGGCTTTTCATACAAGTCTAACCAAAGCCTAGGCTCCTTGTCTGAAGATGGGTGGTAGACTGATAGTAAGTGAACTTCTGTGAATCACTAATACCTGCTAAGGCCTATAATGATGGATGAAGCCAGAAAGCCTCAAAGGATAAGACAAGATCACAGTCAAGGACACCTGGATGCAATCTCAACTAAATAAAGACTATAGCCTCAGGCATCTTGCTCCTGGGTGGATTAACTTAACACCTTACTTGGAGAAGTCCTTGAGTGGTTCTGCCCTTCTTGAGTACTCCCCTCCCATCTTCTGGTAACTAAATAAATACAGACCACCCAGAGGAGGTCTTGGTTTCAGCCCCAAGAGAATCTCAAATTCTGTGACTGGGTTTTGATCCTCCTGGAGCCCTGAAATCATTGCATTAACCTTTTTTTATTTAGCCTTTGCCATACACTCATTTGAAAGATTGCAGAACTGATCAGCCTGCAATAACTAAGGGAAATTATTCACCCTGTGGGCAGTATCTGAGCCATTCCTAAGGGAGAGACAAGGTGGAAACCAGCCTATCCTGAAGGCATCACGACCCTGTGCCAGGAAGTCAAGAACATCCCCAGGCCTGTGTTGAGTGGACAATGTCCCATAGACCCTTGTGTTCTCTCCCCTATGAGGCTGAGCTAGAGAGACCTGCAGCCTGGGCCTCCCCCCAGATGGGGACCACCTGAGGACACAGTGGGTAGTACCAGTGGCACCTGATGAGGCAGCTTCCAGAGGCATCTGGCCCTGCTCTCTGGGGATGGTCCACTAGATGTTCACAAAGATACAAACCTTGGGGACAATGCTACTGGCTAATGGAGATCATAGAAGGACCACATAGCAGCCCAGGGTGGCACCCCCAACCAGAACTGCTTCTTTGCAAACCAGTATCCCTGTAAGTGTAAAGGCCCACCTGGTCTAATCCATGGCCCAGGTGCCATGAGACAGTGGGCTACTGTGGCAAAACTGAAGTAAATACAGCCAGCTTGTGAACAATGAGACTTATTATGATTTGTCAACAGGTAAGGGCAGGGAAGGCTAGGGTTAATTGGAAGTTACTAATGAGGGAGGCCAGCAAAAAACATGCAAAGGTTCACTGAGCGCCACTTGGTTAAAAGCCACAAGGGTCAAATCCTCAACTGTGTCACTCACCAAATCCATGAGTGTTGGGGGCGTGGTTCACATACTTAAGAAGAGCACCTCTGAGCAGGTCCCATTGTTATAAGCAGCTGAGATAGAAATATTATAGGCAGTCAAACAGGGCCAGGCCCTAGAAGGAGACAGTATGGATGACAAAATACCTTGCAAATGGAGAAGCAGTGCTACCTGCAGGCCAGACCTCAAAAGAAAAGATTAAACAAACACATCCACATATCTCTCTAGGGATGGACATCAAGGATTGATATTCTAAATAGGTAGCAATCACCCTGAAGAGTCACTGACCCAACCCCTTATAGGAAATGCCCACTTGCTATGTGACTCACTTCCCCCATTTGATTCAGATTTCATCAATTTTACCTAAACAATTATACTTGTAATCTTATGGACTGACCATTGTTTTGTCCCACCTCATGCCCACCTTGTGATTTCCCATTTTTCCCCAACCTTGGGCTCTGCCTCACCTCGTGGTTTTGCTCTATAAAAATCCCTGGAAAAGACAGGTTCCCTGGGCAACCCACTCAGATCCCCCTCTGTCTCTCTCAGACGAAGCTTTCTTTCCCTCAATAAATATGTTCTGCTCTTTACCTCCATTGCTCCTAAAATTTATTCTTTAATTTTAGAGAACACGAACTTGTCACCGATATCTTTCAGGTTTGAAGTTTCTTTCCCCTATATCACCATGGTAACAGGTTGAAAATGTGTTTTGCACAAAATAGCAGGAGTGTCCAGTGGTGGCAAGTTGGCCCACCCAGCCCTCCAGAGTGCCCTGTGCTGCACTGCATTCCAGCAGAGAGGTAGGTTTCTAAAGTACATAGCAGTGACATCACAAGTTTTCTCCATTTCATTGCATGACAGTCTTTTGAGGAACAGTTTGATACTAGACAAAGAGGTCCTTTGACACAGAGACAGTAAAAATGAATCAGGGCCACACATTTCAAGCACACACACTCCTACACATTTAAGGCCTTAAGGTGCTGGGGGTGTCTTGTGTAAGCAATAGCCCAGCATGAAAATAAAACCAGATCCTGGAGCCACAGCTCAGAGTATTCTGTAGCCTAGTGGAACTGAGGGCAGTGGGGGGAGCATTGTGTACCACACCCCATGACTTCCTTAGGACCTCAGCCAAGAGGGACCACCTCGGTCTCCGAAGACCAATATTATCCCTTAGATATTGCAGACTGATCAGGCTCACAATCTCCCAAATGAGTAGATGGTGAAGGCTTAAATAAATGAGACAAATGAAATTTTTTCAGGGCTCCAGGAGGATCAAAAACCATCTCACAGAGTTCAAGATTTTCTGGGGTTTAAGACAAAGAACTTCTCTAGGCAACCCATATTTATTTAGTTATCAAAACAAGGCGGGGAGTACTGAAGAAAGGTAGCACTCTGCCTTGAATGGTAAGGCCATTCAAGGACCTTGGCAGTCTGCTCAAGGGCTTCTCCAAGTAAGACATTATGTTAATTTAGGAGAACTATGTTATCTTGAGGAAAGTCTCCACCCAGGAGTGAGACGTCTGTAGCTACAGTCTTTATCTAGTTAATTGAGGTTGGAACTAGGTGTCCTTAGCTGTGACCTTGTCTTGTCTTTTGAGGTATCATGGCTTTACCCACCATTACAGCACTCAGTAGAGACGAGCAACTCACAAGTAAACATGGAAAACCAATTGGTTAATTTAAGTCCTGCTCAGAGCTGCTTCATAGTGCTCTCCATCAGTGGCTAGTGAATCGGGTGGGTGGTGAGTAGGTGGGTAACAAATGTGTGGGTACACAGTATCTGGGCTTTGGCTGGGCCAGGAGCAGAAGCCTGAAAGTGTGCCACACTTTTTGGCCACGGGAGCTGACAGGCTGATGGTCAACCACCGCCCACGCTGTCATGGAATTCCTGGTCTGTGTTTGTAAGTGATGTACTTCCAGATGGCAGAGATAGAGTGTGCAGATCCCAGGGGTTCATGGTCACCTCTCTCGCCCACCTTCCATGAAAATCTGGTTCCCAAGCCCTACTTCACTCACTGCTTGCACTGGTCTTTGCCTGTTCCCTGCCCTCCACAGGGTGGGAGCACAGGCCACTCTCTTGCATTCCCACCTCCTCCTCAGGGGGGCCCAGGAACCCTGGAGCAGGGACTGAAGCACTACCCCTCTGGTGGGCTGGGATGGAGAACTCAGCCTTCCATGGGGTGTGCAGGGGGTTAAGTTGGGGCCTGGCTGCAAGTCACCCGCTTTCCTGGGCAACATAGCTAGGCCTTGGTGCAGGATATATGTGGGGATCTCTGTCCTTGAAGGAAGAGGTTGACAAGATGTAAACCCGGACTCAGAAGCCCCAGGGACTGCTCTAGCTGAGGGGGGGCTTGTGTGGCCCCTCTCTGTGTGTGCCCTGTGCCAAGTGAATGAGTGCTCCAAGAGCTGCTGGTCCCATGGTTCGAGTCCGTGCTTTGCTCCCACCACCACGATTCCCAGATGAAACTCACAGAGAGAGCCAGGTATTTCCCATCTACTTCTTGGGGGCAGAGTGGGCGACCCAGAACGCTGCCGCAATTACAGACTGAGTCTCTGCCCTCCATGCACCCGCAGCAGACAGGAGGTCCTCACTCAGAATCCCCAGGGACTGCTCTAGCTGGGGGGCATGTGTGGCTCCTCCCTGAGCCCACCCTGCACTGAGTGAGCAAGTGCTCCAAGAGCTGCTGGTCCAGCAGCTCAAGTCCATACTTTACTTGCACCCTGACCCCCTAGGAGGTTGCAGGCATGGGCAGTCTGTGACTGCTGCCCATGCAGCCTGCATCTGGTTCCTATATGTGTCCTGAACTGACTGGAAACACACAATCAGGTGGTTCACAAACTGTCGACCTTGCAGTTTGTGTCTGGGTTTTGCCTGTACCCTGAACTGCCTGGGGACATAGGTCCACTGGACCGGGATTGTCACACCAATGCAACCCATGTCTGGGCAGTGCACGTGCCCTGAACTGCAAGGGGACACTGGATCAGACAGTCTGCCATCAGCTGACACCAATGCCTGTGACTGAGACCTGGGATAACTAGGTACAAATCAATAACTGCCGGAAAACCCAAGACTAAGTAGTGCTTCTCAGGGGTCACTGAGTGGCAAACCTGACCAACAGGAAAACTAGGGACACTAGTGGGCTTTGCTGTGCAGCCACTGAAGAGGGAAACTGAGCTTTCTGCATCTGGTAGAAACATGACAAAACGAAGGACTAAAACACAATCCCAGAACTCCACCCCACTCAGAACAAGTCCAGGAGACATCGACATAGGAGAATTTGGTAAACACATGCCTGAAATAGCTGAAATGATTGCAATGGAAGTAAAGAAACAACTCCATAAGGCCATAGAAGAGATGAGATCAGAAATAATCT
>NW_004955690.1:58387-63161 GCF_000276665.1 Chinchilla lanigera
AGGCCATCTTTGTGAGAAACCACACTCTGTGTGCTGCTCTCTGTAGCAATGGGTCCCTTATCAGGGCGAGATCAACCTGAGGCCCCTCACTGGTGGTCTTGGACGGGACTGTTAAGCAGGAGGGCCTGGGCACAGGAACCTGGTTGCCCTGATAGGGTCTGGACCAGGCCACCATGGGCACATTCCGTGATAGGATCAGAGAGAGCACTCGGACTGTGTGAGCCAGGTCATGCAACCGTTAAGATAGGGGCCAGGGGACTAGCCAGTGATAATGTGGCATCTACCCCCGTGGCAAAGACGGCTGGGTCATGGACACCGTTAGGTGAAGGATGTGGCTGCCCAGAGTCACTGTTGCAAGAGAGCATGCTGGAAATGGCTGGGCAGAGGAACCAACCAGTCAGGGACACCAGCATCTCAGGACAGAGGCTGAGAGTGCCCAGGGTTGCTGGAACCTGGGGATGCCTGGCCCTTGATCTTGTTTCTTCCTTACCCCTACTATAACATAGCCCATGATGCAGGGGGAGCCATATAAGAATTCCTAGCTGGATACAGTGCTCCTGCAAGACCAGCAAGTTCCTTCCTATCTGTTGCTGAGAGTCCTGCAGAAGAATCTAGCCCTGGTGAAAGATCAAATAAGCTGGTTCCCTGGTGTTTCTTGTGTTGAGATGACAGGGAATGGGTCTATGGAGATGGTGGAGCACCTTGGGTCCCCCACCCCAGGATCTGAGAATGCCTGGGCTAAGCCTGGGGCAACTGGCACATCTGCCAGGGAGACAGGGATGAATGTGTGGGCCTGGGAGAGAAGCAGAGTTGGAAAGCCTGGATTTCTTGGCTGCCATTGTTCAAGGCAGCCTGGGACCCATGGGGAGGTCAGTCTTGCCACATTGGTGCCCCATATTCATTGTGAGAGCCTGGACTGACCCTGCTCTACCTATTTTTATGGGATTTGGCCTAATGGGGAAACAAGAAAAGATTAGGAGGTTGACATTTTTTGCTGGCCCACAGCCTGTATCTGCAAGTATGTGTAGCCTTGAGGAAAATTATGCCCTTCTGTACCTCAGTTTTCTCTTGGACAAAGCAGGGGTGGTAGTGCTCTGCTTCAGGATAAGAAAGTGCCCTACCTGCTGCACTTGTACTGAACCATGACCCTAGAAAGTGTCTGGATACTGCTGGTCATTACTTCCAGGAAGTAAATCTACAAGTAATATCGCGGAATTCACTGTGGTGCCAACAAAATTGAGAAACATGGATCCACACCAAAATAATAAATATGACAAGCCAGTTGTGCACTCACTCTGCCTCTCTGGGGAAGTTATAATGGTAGCTTGGCCAGATTATGACCATATTGATTGTAAATTCTTTCTGTGTGGAACTCTGTATTCAATAGGGTTTGGTGAGTTCCCCTTTTAATTTTCTCTTTAAACAGCATATGCTCCTTAAAACATTTCTACTGGGCCTGTAACAAAAGATAAAATGCATCTTCTGTGTTTAAAGAAAATAAGCAAGGTCTGGACCATTCCTAAGGAAGAAGCAAGGTGGAAACCAGCCTAGCCTGCTGGCATCATCACTCTGTGCCAGGAACTCAGGAACACCCGCAGTCCTCTGTGAAGTGGACAGTGTCCCATAGACCCTTATATTCTCGTCTCCATCAGGCTGAGCTGGAGAGGCCTGCAGCCTGGGCCTCCCCCGATGGAGGCCACCTGGGGATACAGTGGGCAGTACCAATGGCACCTGATGAGGCAGCTTCCAGAGGCATCTGGCCCTCTTCTCTGGGCATGGCCCACTAGATGATCCCAAAGATACAAACCTTGGGGGCAATGCTACTGGCTAATGGAGACAATAGAAGGACCACAGAGCTGCTCACGGAGGCACCCCCAACCAGAACTGCTTCTTTGCAAACCAGCACACCTTTCAGGGTAAGAGCCCACCTGATCTAATCTGTGGCCCAGGTACAGTAGGATAGTGGGCTACTGTGGCAAAACTGAAGTAAACACAGTCAGCATGTGAGAAATGAAATTTATTATGATTTGTCAATAGGTAAGGGCAGGGAAGGCTAGAGTTAATTGCAAGTTACTAGTGAGGGCTGCCAACAAAGAATATGCAAAGGTCCACCGGCCACCACTTGGCAAAATGCCCAGTTCACATCCTCACCTGCCTCACTCAGCAAATCAGTGGGTGTTGGGGGACCATGCATACTTAAGAAAAGCACCTTGGAGCAGGTCCCACAGTAACAGGCTGAAAATGTGTTTCCAACAAAATAGCAGGAGTGTCCAGTGGTGGCAAGTTGGCCCACCAAGCCCTCCAGAGTGCCCTGTTTGCCACTGCATTCCAGCAGAGAGGGAGTTTGTAAAGTACATAGCAGTGACATCACAAGTTTTCTGTTTCATTGCATGATCAGTCTTTCGAGGAACATCTTTATACCAGACAAAGGGGTCCTTGAAATAGAGACAGTAAATATGAACCAGGGACACACATTTCAAGCACACACATTCCTGCCCGGTAAAGGTCTGAAGGGACTGGGGATGTCTTGGGTGAGCAATAGCTTGAGAGAGTGATCAAGATGCTGCTCCCAGAACTAAAGAGAAAATCAGATTTCTATCAATGTGCTGGGGTAGGCTAAAGTCCCCTCATCCCCCACTGGCTGAGGCAAGCTTCCCAAAGATGCTTTTTCTTGTGAAGGACTTCCCCTCCAGGTGGTCACAGTCAACTTGTCTTAGAGGGTGTTTGTTGTATTTGCATACATCTGATGTCATCATCCTGTGCAAAGCATTCCAGCTTTGTACTTGGAAGACTAAGAGACACTCAGTTTTGCTCAGGAGCTACAAGGTTATCCTTTACAATGGTGTCATCATTCTGAGTAAATGTCCGGGCCTTGTGATAGGGCTGAAGGACCTTCAGTGCATGAACAGCTGAAAAAGCACAAGGGTGGGCTAGAAGATACACATATCAGGTTTGATGGGCAACAGGCCAAGCTAAACCTATGTCACAGTGTTGGAAGATATGTTTCTTAACTGATCATCACATCTATGCTCAGAGCTGAGTAGAATCTGACTCAAGGATTTAGACACCAAAGGGGACAGAAACAGTTTGAACACAGGGTTGCCAAACTTCTCCTCCCACCTTAGTCATCTCTTAGGTATCTGCAGGCCTAAATGAATACTCAGTTTTATGAACAAAAGTGGCCTTCAGGTTCCTAGAAATAACCCAGGCCACCATAATCATAATATCTACATCAGAGATGTTTTCTACAGCAAAGCCATGGGGACACTAAAAATGAATTGTCCAGCTGTGTGATCTCCAAAATTTGTGATTTTTAAATTGAGGAAGAGCAAGTAAAGCTAGAGGATTTCTCTAAAGGTTGTTCAGTAACAATTTCCCGTTCCATGCAAACATTCTGTTTCTGTGGTTTGATCAGGGTCTCGCGGCAGGTTTATTGAAACATGGTATGCTACAAATAGTTTACTGTGCCCAGGGACTTATTTTGTCATCCCAGCTGTCTTTCTCAACACTGAGCCACCATGGCCCCTAACTGTCTCATGCTGATTTAGTTCATGGGCAGGGAGGCAGTTTCTCCTTTAGGTTACACTAGCTTTCCCAAACCCCAATATCCCTCAAATAATACTTGTTCAAGAAGTCTGTTCTTTTGTTCTGTTTACAAGATCCCCACAAAATGGGCATTTCAGGGGCCTGGTGCTAACTACACTGATTTTTCTCACAACAACTAAAAACTTTCCCTCCAGATTCGATCTGCTGAGGTTAACTTTCTGAACCTAAAGGCCAGGGCTGCCTACTGGAATTTTTTGTGGTGCCTGAGATGTGGTGTATTTCCCAACAAGGCTAGGGTACTAGCCATATGGAGCCAATGTGTGCTTATAAAATGGCTGAATTTTTTGTTTCAGCTTTCTGTTTTTTTTTGGTTTTTCTCCGGTACTGGGAACCGAACTCATGACCTTGAGCTTGCCAGGCAGGCGCTTTGCCGCTGAGCTAAATCCCCAGCCCTTTGTTTCAGCTTTCAGTGATTTAGGCAAAAGTAGTTGCCTGTAGTTACTGGTTCCGAGGATGGAGACAAATGGAAGCCATCTATCCCTCTGCTAGGTGCAGGGCTCATGTCTCTGGCTGCTGTCTTGAGAAGAAGCAGAAAGGTTTTCACATGGTTTCTGTCACATAGCAGATAGTGGCAAGCTGTAGACCCCTTTTAGGTCTAGGTTTCCTCATGAGCCACACAGAAACATGCTCAAGGGACAGACTTCTTTGAATGCTATAGAAGGCACAGAGTAGTCAGTGGCCACACTGAGAACCAAGTGTGTGTATGTTTCATGCTCCGAGTCAATTGGACTGGACATGATCACTTTGCCTCTGACCTAGTTCCTGGGGATAGTGCTGGCAAAAAGCCCAGGGTGCCTAGTGATTATCAGTTTCAGGAGGAACCTTGAAGTGAAGGGAATGGGGCACCAAACCGTATATCCCAAGCAGGTAGAGGGACTGTGGCCTCTTTTGCTAGAATCCTGTATGGTCCAGCATGTCAGGGGCTGAGGATTAACCCCTTTCTTCTGGAACAGCAGTGTGAGGGCTATCAGAAGGAGCTCCACCTAGCGCCGGTCTTCCGGCTGGCTAGCTTCCTGCCTCGTAGGCCCCCGGAGGGAGGGCCCCAGGCGCACAGGGAGTCATGCGGCGGCAAGCCCTGTTGCACACCGGCCCTTAGGCCGGCAGCCGCTGCTCAATTGAGAACTACCATGACTCAGAGAAACAATGACACAATTGGCCCACCATGCAC
>NW_004955691.1:0-1511 GCF_000276665.1 Chinchilla lanigera
TGAGACATGGTCTCGCTATGCAGTTGAGGCTGGTCTTGAGCTCACTTTGTAGCCCAGCCTGGTCTTGAACTTGCAGTGATCCTCCTTCCTCAGCCTCCTGAGTGCTGGGATTACAGGCATATGCCATCATGCATGGTGGCTGTTGTTAATAATGCCACTATGAAGATTGGTGTACAAATATGCTGTGTCCTTGTTTTCAGTTCTTAAAGATAGAAGTGAAATTGTTGAATCATATGGTAGTTCCCTGTTTAAGTTTTTGAGGAATTGCCAAACTGTGTCCACAGCAGCTGCAGCAGGTTACATTTCCACCAGCAAGTATATAAGAGTTCTCTTTTCTCCATCCCCTTGCTTATCCTTATTTTCCTTCTTTAAAAATAATAGCCTTCTTACTGCGTCTGAAGCACTTTCTTATATTTTAAAATAATACCTTCTCAGCTAGGCATGACCTCAGCTGGGCATGGTAGCATATGCCTGTAATTCTACCACTTGGGAGGCTGAAGCAGAAAGATTGCAAGTCTGAGGCCAGCCTGGCCTTTGTAGCTAATTCAAGGACTAGAGTACATGGTGAGACACTGTCTCAAATAACCAAAAGAAGGAAAACAAAAACAAAAAAGCTACCTTCTCACCCAGCATGGTGGTACAAACCTATAATCCCAGCACTAAGAGACTGAGGCAGGAAGATCACTGTGACTTCAATGCCAGCCTGAACTACATGAGACCCTGTCTTAAGAAAAACAAAACTGCTGGATGTGATGGGGCACTTGGGAGGCTGAGGCAGGAGTATCTTTGTGAGTTCAAGACCAGCCTGGGCTACAAAGGGAGCTCAAGGCCATCCTGAACTGCATAGCAAGACCCGGTCTCAAAAAGACCACCCCCCCCCTCCAAAAAAAAGAAAGGAAGACAAAACAAAACTCACCTTTTCTGTCTTTCTAAACCTTTCATGACTTATTTAATTCATACTAAATTTGACTTCTTTACTGCTTGTGTACACCTCCAAAATTTACAAAAGAAATTTTTAAAAATGACTTATTTCCATCTCAAAATAGGTAAATTTGATGAATACCGTGGTGCCTTGGTTCACGAACTCAATTCTCTCCACCATTCTGATTGTAAACTGAACTAGATAAGAATGGAATCAAATTTCCCCATATGTTCAACATTTTGATTTGGTTTGCAACCAGTATAGTGGAATCAAGCTTGTGAACCAAGGTACTACTGTGTACCATAGGATGAGAGAGTATATGACTATATCCTTTTTATAAAAATTTAGTTTTTATTACCTTATTATACATTATAGTACATGCCTAATTGAGCTGTATTCACATGTATTGGTTTATTGCTCTTTTATTCTTGTCTTCTAAAAATGTTTTAAAGTTTGTGTGTAGCTGGGCATGGTGGGACATGCCTGTAATTCTGGGAGGCTGAGGAAGGAGGATCACAAATTTCTAGCCCAGCCTGGGAAATTTAGCAACTTAACAAGACCCTGTCTCAAAAAATAGGGCTGGGTTGTA
>NW_004955691.1:3586-5212 GCF_000276665.1 Chinchilla lanigera
CTTATGATTTTGATGGTTGTCATAATTTCAGTGTATCCTCTAAAATTCCTGTGTTGGGCTGGGCATGGTGGTACACAGCTATAATCACAACACTCAGGAGGCTGAGGCAGGAGGAGCATTGCGACTTTGAGACCTGCCTGGGCTACAAAGTGAGCTTAAGAGTAACCTGAACTGCATAGGAAGACCCATCTCAAAAAACCACAGAAAATTTTTTTAAAAAGACAAAAAGTTAAATAATAACATTCCTATGTTGGAAGCTGAATAGAAGGTTTTCAGTCATGGGGGTGGAGCCCTCGTCAATTTATGAACGCTTTTTTATGGGAGAATGGCTTACCTATGGTGGGAATTCAGTCACCTTTTCACTCTTCTCATACCCCTATTTTGCCCTTCTACTTTGTGCCTTGAATCGAAGGAACACATGGCTCTTATCAGAAGCCTGCCACATGTGGCCATCCAGTGTTGGGCTTCCTAGCCTTCAGAGTCAGGAGTCAAAATAAACATGTTTTTTAATAAATTTCTCATCTTAGATGTTGTTACAGTAATAGAAAATGACTTAAGACAGTGGTTGCTTTTGAAGGAGAAGCCCCTTGCTTGTAGGAATTAGATACTGTAAGTGTTTGGGATCACTCACGACCTTGCACTTGCCAGTGATGGGATACCTTATTGGTGTTTGACTCACTATTGGCGTAAGAAAAAGAAGTTCTTTGAGTGGGCTGGTGATGTAGCTCAGTGGTCAGGCAGTTGCTTTCTTTGTGCAAGGCCTTGAGTGATCCCCTTGCACTGCAAAAACCAACAAAATATAAGATAATGGTGAAATGTAGTAGGATAACCAGAAAGTGTTGAATTTTATTTGATATAGTGATGCAAGCCTGTTAACCCAGCGCTTGGAAGGCTTAGACAAGTGATCATATGGTTTGAGTCAGTTTAAACTATCTAGTGAGTTTCTGTCTCAAGAAACAAAAACAACAAATATATAACATACACACACCCTCTATACTTACTTATAATTACTTTATTCAGAAATTTTGAGATGGGATCTTGCTGTGTTATGCAAACTGGAGTGCAGTGGCTATTGATAGGTTTGATCCCACTACTGATATTTAGTCATTTAACAAAATAAAGATGATCTGAACATGATGGCACATACATATAATCTTAGCCCTAGCCCTCAGGGAGGCTGAGACTGGAAGATGGCAACTTTGAACCCAGCCTGGGCTACTTCGTAAGTCCCTGTTGCAAAATGAAAAGTAGAGAAAGAGTTGGGGAAGCTGGGCATGGTGGTGCATGCCTGTAATCCAGCACTCGGGAGGCTGAGGCAGGAGGATCTGTGTGAGTTTGAGGCCAGCCTGGGCTACAAAGTGAGCTCAACACCAGTCTGAACTGCATAGGGAGACCCTATCTCAAAAAGACGAAAGAAAGAAAGAAAGTTGGTGATGCAGCTCAGTGGGAAGACTCTGGGTTCAGTCCGTGGCATTAACTAAACAAACAAACAAATAATGAAATATAAACAAAAGTTTAAAGTAGAAAACAAGTAATACTACAATTAAGAAAGAATATTACAGTGACATCAGCTCCTTAATATATGTAATTTTGGTGCTATCTCAGAATCTTTTTTTTTTTTGGTTT
>NW_004955691.1:5552-6666 GCF_000276665.1 Chinchilla lanigera
AATATCTCTTTATATAGGTTATATAAGCTTTTGACTAAACATAATACTGTGTTTGTTGTTTGTTTACTTTTTTTCTCTTACAGTTTTGTATTAGATCGTTTGTTTTCATTAGATTTTATTGGTACATTTTAGATGTATATAGCAATCACATTCATCATAGAGAATTTGTACCTGTACATGATATAACTTGTTTTTCTTGTTCCTCATTCCTCTACCATCCCTTCAACCCCGGTTTTAGGTTATTTTTATTTTATTTTTTTTTATTTTAAAGAAAAATAATAACAAAATACCAACAAACACAAAAAACACAAAAACAAAAACGATACAGGACTTCAAAACAAGATGATAGGTGTTTTAGGGTTTTTTGGTTTTTTTTTTTTTTTGTCTTTTTGAGACAGGGTCTCACTATACAGTTCAGGCTGGCCTTAAGCTCACTTTGTAGCCCAGGCTGGCGTCGGACTTACAACGATCCTCCCGCCTCAGCTTCCCGAGTGCTGGGATTACAGTGTGTGCCACCACGCCTGGCTTAGGTTATTTTTAAAATATTAATCTTTGTTATTGGTATGTTATAATAACGTTTATCATAGGGAATTTGTACCTGTACGTGATATATCTTGCTTCTGTTTCCCTCTTTTCCCTTCAACCCCTTTCCCTCCTTATTTACAAAATAAACATTTCCCTCTTTTGTTTTCATTTTTTTCTTCTTTTTCTTTGTCCTTTCCTTCCTTTTCCCCTGTTCCCCTTCCTAGTTCCCCTTCTCACTTGAACATTTTCTTCCTATTTCACAATATCTATTTTACATGTTAGTCCTTATTTACACTTCTGGTTTCGTACATCAGAGAAACAATGTGGTATTTACACGTGTGTCAGACTTCTTTCACGTAAGAGGATGATCTCAAGGTGAAGCCATTTAGCCAGAAATGTGTCTAGCTTATCCTTCTCTACAGCATAGTAGTATTCCATTGTATTAAAAAAAAAGAAACTTCTTTACCCTTTCATTGTTTTATGAGCATTTGAGCTGTTTTCAAGATTAGCTATTACAAACTTCACCACCTTTCCCTTCTTATTATAGTTTATAGTTTTGCTATAAACTTGGGTGCACATGTATCATGAT
>NW_004955691.1:7131-9181 GCF_000276665.1 Chinchilla lanigera
GTGCGCCACCATGCCTGGCTGAACCAATGATGGTGAATATTTTTTCATATATTTATTTGCTGTTTCTATTTTATCTGAGAAGTATCTATTTCAGATGCCCATTTTTGGATTGGATCTTTAAATTTGGAAGGGTCTGATTTTTTGAGTCCCTTATTCTAGATTATAGTTTAGATATGGGATATCATCTCATTGACATTTATTGTGATAATCAATTTTTTTTCTTTTTTTAAAATTCTTAGCTGCAGAAAATATTCTACAGCTGATTCAAAAGAAAGGGTTTTATTGATAGTTAAGGCATGAAATAATTGAAAGTGTTTCAGAAATAATACATTCTAGGCTGAGCTTCAAGGAATGACTTCTATAAACAAACTGGAGGACTGAAAGGGCTAAGAAGCTATCTCTAGTCTGCTTTGTGCCAACAGAATTGGTGCCTGCTGCCTATTGCCTTTATTTATTTATTTTTTTGACGTAGGATCTCAATGTGTAGTTCAGGTTGCCCTTGAGTTCACTATGTAGCCCAGGCTGGCCTCAAACCCACAGCAATCTTTCTGCTTCAGCCTCCCGAGTGCTGGGATTACAGGTGTGTACCAGCACACCTGGCCCTGTTGCCTTTTTTTAAAAAAATTTTTATTGTTATGTGTTTTTAATGTGTAATGATCACTTTCCTTGTGGGAAGTTGGCAATATATGTAACATGCTTTAATTCTTTTTTTTAATTTAAAAATATGAACTATAACATGTCATGCTATAAGTCATAAGACATTCATATGTGTACATTTGAATGAATAAGTATAAAGTAAACACTATCTAGTTAGGAAAAGGCACAGTGCCTCTGCTTCAGACATACCTGTGTGTCCTTCCTGCTTTTATAGATCGAGGAAACACCAGCCCAACTTTTATGATGATGGTTCTGTAGCGATTTGCTTATTTTTCTAAGTAGTTTAATCAATTTTCTAATTATATCTTATTGAAGAAACTCATACTGTATATCCTTTTTTCATGGTTCTTATGAGATTTTTACACATTATATGTGGTATAGTCCATTCTCCATGTTGAAGGATATTTGAGTGGGCGCCCATTTCTGTATATTTTTGAATATGTACATTAATATATGGTGTATACCTAAAGGGTAGTCTGAGGCTATTTTTATTTCATAAAAATGGTAAATAAAATAACGAGGCACAGAAAATCAAATACTGTATGACCTCACTTACACGTGGAATCTAAAAAAGTCAAACATACAGAAGCAGAGATAAAAAGGTTGTCAGGGAGTAGGGAGTGCCAGGGTACTGGCATATCTTCCATCTTTCAGAAGTTAATACCTAAATGTTCCTGAAATGTTACCAATTTATAATCTCACAGTAGTTGGTGAAAATATGTTGTTTCATATTTTTAACCACAATTAATATTGTCAGACTCTAATTTGTGCAATCTGATAATCATGTAGTGGTATCTAATTGTGGCTTTTAATTAGTATTTCCCCAGTCATTAAAGAAATTGAAGCCAGGCATGGTGGTGCCACCTCTAATCCCAGCATGCGGGAGGCTGAGGCAGGAGGATCGTTGCAAGTTCAAGACCAGCCTAGCCTACAAAGTGAGCTCAAGGCCAGCCTGAACGGCATAGCAAGACCCGGTCTGAAAAAAGACCCAAAAAAGAGAAAGAAAAAAAGAAAAGAAAAGAAAGAAAAAAGAAATTGAACACCTTTGCATGTTTTTTGTTTGAAGTTCTTTTTTTGGGGGGGTTATAAGCCTTTTTGGCCTTTCGTCCCCAGCCCACCTTCCTTTTTTGGAGCAGAGTCTTACTGTGTACTTGGGCTGGCCTTTACCACTCTGTATCCCAGCCTGGCCTTGAACTTGTGATCTTCCTGTCTCAGCCACCTCAGTGCTGGCATTACGGGCAGGCATCACCGTGCCTGGATCCTCTTGTCCACTTTTACATTTGGGCAGTGTATTACAGATTTGATTTGTAGCACCATTTTTTCATTCTGAAAAAAATGTCTTTTCATTCTTTCAGTGGTTTCTTCTGAAGAAGAGATTTTGTTTTTAGTTGTA
>NW_004955691.1:11014-12153 GCF_000276665.1 Chinchilla lanigera
TGCTGGTATTACAGGCATGTGCCACCACGCCTGGCCCACCTCTTGGTTTTTGATAGTAGCTGTTCTAACAGGTGTGAGGTGATGACACATTATAGATTTGATTCAGATTTCCCTCATTAGTGATGCTGGCCATTTGTGTATCTTTGACAAAGTGTTTCTTCACTTCCTTTGGTGTTTTGGTTTTTTGAGACAGAGGCTTGCTGTGGAGTTCAGGCTGGCCTTGAATTCACTCTGTAGCTTCGCTGGCCTCAAACACATTGTATTGAAGATTGAACCCAGAACCTTTGCACTGAACTTCATACTTCCTCTGTACTTGTTTACCCATCTTAGCTCTCAGACTCAATCTGTATGTATGTGTTCCCAGGGATAAAACTCAGGGCCTTCACACTGAGCTAGGACATCCCTAGCCACCTTTTTGTTTTTCATTTTGGGACAGGATCTTGCTAAGTTGCACATGCTTCAGCCTCCTGGAGTGCTAGGATTGCAGCTGTGCACCACCACGCCCAGCTGAAGCAAGTTCTTAGTATTGATTTATTCAGTACTGTTCAAAGTATTGATTCCTCATCTGCAAGGTGAAAATAATGGAAATAATTTTGTCTCATAGGTTTGTTACAAATATTGAGGTAATATATATAAAGCTCTCAGTACAGAACATCAGGTCAGGGATATAGCCCAGCGGCACAGCAGCTGCCTGGCAAGTGCGAGGTCCTGAGTTTCATTCCGAGGTTCCAAAGAACCCTACAGAACATCCTATATAGTGCTCAATAAATGTTATTTTTAGATTTTTGACTATTCAAAAATAGTTATTTCAAAAACAAGTAGATATTTGGAAAATCTTCAAAGATTAATAAGCTGCTAAGTGGCTGACTACATAGTATCAAAACTGTTTAACTACACCAGGAATGTAGGTAAGTGGTAGAGCCCTGTGTTCATTCCCTAGTACAAAGAAAGAAGCCCAAAACAAAACCAGTGTCTTTAGATGTAGTTATGACTAAGCATTATATGGAAATAATGCGTCTTCTAATATATTTCTCTTTGATAGCTTTGGCAGTTTTATTATAGTTGCATTGTTTATAAGATTTATTAATGTGTCAATAGATCAGTATCTGGGTGTGGTGGCATACACCTGTAATCCCAGC
>NW_004955691.1:43145-44425 GCF_000276665.1 Chinchilla lanigera
AAAAAAAAAAAAGAATTAAGATGTGTTATGTACATGTACTAGCTCCACACAAGGAATGTGATCATTATATACTGCAGACACAGACTAATAAAAAAATAAAAACTAAAAAGACCCCCAAATACTCAGCACCTTCAGATGGGGTGGAGATGTGGCTCAGCATTTCCTGGATTCAAGTCCCAGTACTTCCCCAATACTATATATTAATTATATTATATTATATTAAAATATATTAGTGGGTGTATGTGTATATATGTAACCTGGCCAGGTAGAGTTACAATTTTTGTTAGTGGTGAAACAATTTTTAAAATTCAAGAGCAGGGCATAGGGGTACATCCCTGTAATCCCAGTACTCAGGAGGCTGAGGCAAGAGGATTGCTATGAGTTTGAGGCCAGCTTGGGCTCCATAGTGAGTTCAAGGCCACCATCCACTACATAGTGAGACTCTGTCTCAAAAACAAACAAAAGGAACCCCCAAAACAAAAAAAAAATCAAGAATCTTTGTTTTCTGCTTTTTTTTGTTTTTGTTTGTCTTTTTGAGACAAGGTCTTGCTATGTAGTTCAGGTTGGCCTTGAGCTCACTTTGTAAGCCCAGCTGGTCTCGAACTCACAACGATCCTCCTGCCTCAGCCTCCCGAGTGCTGGGATTACAGACATGCGCCACCACACCCGGTGAATCTTTGTGTTTTGCAATACTGGGGATTGAAGTGAGGGCTTTTGCACTCAGCCCCATTCTCAACCCCTCATGAATTTTTTCTTTATTATTTGAGATAGGGTCTTGCTAAGTCACTAAGTTGCCCACTTTGGGCTTGAACTTGTGATCCTCCTGGCTTGGCCGCCCAGCGTTAACCTCCACGGTCAGCTTGTTTTGATTTTTGATGTGGGGTCTCATTGTGTAGGCACACTGCCACACTGGCCTTGAATTTGCTATGTAGCCCAGGCTGTCCTCAACTGCAAATTTTCCTGCACCTGCCTGCCCCCTACTGGGGTTACAGATGTGCAGCTACCATACCAGTTTGGAGAAGAATCTATTGGGTTGATCCAGGTGTTTATCATTTCTAGTCTTTGTTCCTGGTAGTCAAAGTTCCCCTCTCATACTGTTTCTCTGAAATTTTTGAAACATATCCTTCTTCCAGGTGTGGTGGCACACACCTATAATGGCAGCACTTGGGAGGCTGAGGCAGGTGGTTTTCTGAGAGTTCAAGGCCAGCCTGGGTTACATAATGAGTTCATGGCCCGCCTGAACTAGATTGCAAAACCTTGTCTCAAAAACAACAACAACA
>NW_004955692.1:0-3903 GCF_000276665.1 Chinchilla lanigera
TCCTGTACTCTCTTGTATATCATTCTTTGGGTGACTATTATAAATAATCATATAAAATATTTGTCCTGTATTATATTGTCCCCTTGCAAAGTAAGCCCCAAACCAACACACTCTTCAAGAGATCTGTTAATACACCTGTAGGTTCATAGCATTTAACAGGAAGCTCGCAGCTTCCCCACACAGCTCAACCTACAGAGCTGATTTCACAAAAAACCACAAGAGACACGCTGTGCCTGCCAGCACCCCTTGTACCCAACACCACCCTATCAGCCAACCCAAGACTTCCCACTCAGAGACCCAAAATTTTGCACTCCCCTCAGCAATGCCCCCTCCCATACCTAAACTCCCCTATAAAATGTGCTGTTGCCCCTTGATTGGGGCCAATGGTCTTCTTGCCCTTGGCCTAGCCACACACAGTCTGCAAGAAATTCTCAAATGTTGCTTACTCTGTCTCCATGGTGGTCTCAATTGTGCTTTGGTTTACCCTAACACTGTATTCTGATGGTGTGTAAATTACCTGACAGTTACCCACAAATCTCTCAAATCAACCAGCCAGATTATCAGTTCTTTTAGGGCTGGGGATTTAGCTCAGCAGCAAAAGCGCCTGCCTGGCAAGCGCAATGTCGTGAGTTCAGTTCCCAGTACCACAGAAAAACCAAAAAAAAAAAAAAAAAACAAAAAAACAAAAAAAACAGATTATCAGTTCTTTTGCTTTCTTGGTGGGTGGTTTTGTCATTAAAACTCAAGCAATTTTTAAAGAAACCATATCTCAGTGTCATTATTCTACAGACCTCAACTCACACCCATGGCTTCCATAAATCTTTTACATTCCTGCAATTACCATGAGAAAGCCCTGGTAAGTACAGTATGCTTTCAGTTCAGTGAGTGAGGTGTCATAATAAATATAGTTTTTAGTATGGCTATTGGTACATACAGAACATTTTACTTATATTTCACATCTTGTAGCATTTTATCTGTTATAAATAATTTCCAATATTGAATGACAGTGCTGGCATTCCATCCAATAGGTTTCACCCCTGCCAAGATCCTCACTATATTTTCAGACCTAGTTCTAAGATTGGATCATTCCACTTGGTTGCATGACCATTTTGTACCATTTCTACTAGTCACACATATACTCACATTGGTGGAGTTTTTTTTCATCATCTGAATCAAGGTCTGCACTCCCTGTGTCCATATCCATTGATTCTTGCTACATTTCATTATCACAGGAACTTTGGCTCACATGGCCAACATCAAAGTCATTACCATCATCATCATTCATGCAGGAGTAATCTGATGATTCACGTTCTACCTCCTCAAAACTTTTGAATCTGGTTTTTCATGTGCCATTCATTGTAGAGCTACTTCTACCAGAAAAATCAAAAGAAATCTTTTTTTAAAACAAATCCTAAATGCACAGACATTTAGCAATGAGCATTTCATGGGTAACACTCACCTGTTGCTGCTTTGGCTCTCCTGTACACACCTTGCCATTTATCTGCCAAGTGGGTAAGTGCACAGAAAGGTTTTTGCTTTTCCCGGGTGCAGCTACTGTGAGTCACACCCACATTCCATTTACACAACAGAAGAGTGGTGTGGGCGTATTTTACCCCTGGTGATGCTCAGGTAAACATACACAAAACAGAGCATTAAGTGGGTAAAAGACAGAGCATTTGTCTTAATAGACAGAGCATTAAGTGGGTAAAAATCCCTGCCTGACACTTTTACACACAGGCACACACCTTGCTGTTCGTCACACCACGTGGGTAAACACGAAGATTTCTTCCTGTGTCCCCCAGGCACAGACAGCTCCTATTATGCTAAGGTACAAATTTGCAGTAGAAAAGCATGGAAAGGGTTGTTGTAACCCAATGTTATGCCCTGTGGAACATCTAAGATGAATTCATAATTTTTTAATGTTCACATATTGCTTATAGTCACTTTGCATGCTCTCACGTGCACACAGCACGCTCAGAAACTGAGTTTTTGCTCCAGATCCTAGGTGGTTCCCTCCGAATGATTTCCTGGTGTTCTCCCATATTTCTCTTCTTTCTTCTGTGACCACATATTTTTTTCTGAAATGCCAGTCAACCACAGCACAAGCAGATCCCAAACCAGAGTTTCTCTTTACACTAATAGCTTTTCTTATCAGCCACAAGATCACTACGCCTTTCACACATCTGATCTGTGATTGTGTTTGAAAGAATCCTTTACCCTAATGTTCTTCACTGACTATTAATAAATTACGAACAACAGCAAAAATAATTACCCTTTCACCTAGGAAAACACTGGTGACTACCTCTTAACGGTCTACGGTGACAAACAGCTTCACCCAGGGTAATGAATGTAAATGTGTAACTGATCGGGGCTGAGTTATTCCATACAAGTTGTCGCTTGTCACATAAATCACACAGCTCCTATTAGCTGCTTAATTCACAGATTTAAAAATTACTTTCCTTTCATAATACCTGCCTCCTTCTTCAATGCTTCTGGGAGGGCAGAGCCAGCCCACAAGACCGCCAAGGAATATAGACCCGGACAGCACATTTTCTGTAGGTGGAAGATTACACCACTGCTGGTGGAAATAAGGTCGGCCAAGTCATCCACAGACTCAGGAGCGGGGGTCCAGAGAAGGTGCGAGAAGCCCACGCTCGGATGCTGCCCTGGGCAGGAGCACAGCAAGTGCCCCAAGTGCGTGACAATGAGCAGTCAAGCTGGGGCCAGGTGCAGCTGGGACCTGGTTTGAGCCACGGCTCCTGCATTTCAGAGATGGTTTGTTTGTTTCCTTTCCTTAGAACAACAAAGCAGCGCTGTCCAGTGCCTGCCACATCCCCGGCACCCTTCTCAGCAGTCTGTGCAATAACACATGGCAGAAGAGTCCTGGAAAGTGTGACCTGGAAGGAGCCTTTGTTCCTCAGGCAGAACCCTGGCTCTCTGTCAGGAGCAGCGAGGATCCTCTGCCTCATCAGCTCCAAGACCTCAAGCAAATTCTAGCTCTCCCTAGGCCTCCTTTCCCCATTTGTCGAGGTGGTGTGTTTGTAGCATCGTGTCACCATGACAATATACCTGAGAATAACAGCTGAGAGGAGGAAGACTGCGCTGGGTTCATGGTTTCCGCCCATGGTCAGTGGGCTCTGTTGCTTGCAAGGCAGGGGCAAGACAGAAGTATCACGGTGGGAGGGTGTGGTGGAGCAGAGGCAGAGGGAACGAGGTGGTCCAACAGGAAGCCTGTCTGGGCCGCCACTGGGGGCCACAGAGTGGGGCCACTCAGGCCCCTGGTGCTCGTATGACACCACCATGCCCCCCGGCGCTGGATGTGGAGCTCAGGATTTAATGCTCCCCTGCTGCGCTTTGGTCTGGCTTTGTTCAGTTCCTCCTTGCAGTGCTCCTTTTCATCCTCTTGGAATGGGACTGTTTACCCTGTGCAGCTGTACGTGGGAAATACGCAGCTTGCTTTTGAATCTTGCAAGAGTTCACAGCGAGTTGTTGCCGGAGTCTCAGAGGAGCCATGGACTTGGACCCCTGAGCCAGGCTGGAGCCGTTACATCTCTGGTGACTCTTGGAGATGACGGCCTGCACTTTGCGCAGTGAGGTGGACCCGGGCCTTTGGGAGCCAGAGATGGAGCTCTGCGCTCTGCACCTGGAAGTGCTGGAATCCTGAGGGCTCCAGCTTCACTGGGGATTAATCCTCCCACGGTGTGCCTAAGAGGAGCTGACCAGGTGGCTTGGTCACAGGGAGCAGGGCACAGGGGTGTGGCCTGGGGGGACCAGGTCTGGTCAGCGAGAGTTCCTCTCGGGTTCTTTTGCTCTCTCTCTCTCTGTGTCTCTCTGTGTCTCTTTCTCTCTCTCTCTCTCTCTCTCTCTCTCTCTGTGTCTCTCTGTGTCTCTCTCTGTGTCTCT
>NW_004955692.1:35694-43682 GCF_000276665.1 Chinchilla lanigera
TTTATTTCCTTTAAATATTAGCATGCTGAAGGCAGGAACTTCATAAGAGAAAAATGAAATTCAAGGAACATTAACCTCGGAATATTTACAGTGCTGCAGATCCCTTCCGCTCTTTGCGGTCAGTACCTGGTCAGAAAGCCCAATGAGCACCACCCAGGGTCCAGCTGCTGTCCAAGCCCAGGAGCTGGGCGTGGGGGTGTACGTCCAAAATCCCCGCACCTGGGAGGCTGAGGCAGGAGGATCACAAGTGCAAGGCTAGCCTGGGCTGCACAGTGAGTTCGAGGTCAGCCTGAACTACATAGGGAGACCCTGTCTCAAAACAACAAACAAAAAAACTGGACCAAAGAAATTTAAATATTGTGCAAGTCAAAGAAATGCAGCATCCACTCAGCTGAAATAGCAGAGCGGGAGGTGCAAGGGAGAGGTAGATCACCTGAGATGCACAGCCAAAGTCACCACTCCAGAGGGCCCTGGTCCATGGGCAGCTTCACCGTCAGCACTCAGGATTAACCGTGCAGAGGACCCCAACATGTGGGGTCCGTGGCATTTTCTCCTCAGAGAATAAACTTGTCTTTAATTCTGCTACCAAGAGGACTTTTACATACCCACAAGTATAGAAATGGCAAGAAAATTAGACAGACACATTAGCACTTCTGTGTCATGACACCGATACCTACTTGGTATTCTAAACGTAGTACTTAGAGAATTTAGTTTGTTAGAGCTGACACATCAATCTCAGCCCTATTCTAAAAGTTAATAGATGACTACTGTGTGTGCAGTATTTTAGTTGAACTCTGGTTAAATTTATACAAAATATGAATGGGCTTGGGAATCACCAGATTTGTGAATTTAATTTATTAGATTTAAAAGAGTTAGGTAGGCCCTCAGAAAAGTCTCCTTTGTTGAATCAGGCACAGTATTAAAATTACACTTGTTAAACGTACCAATGTGCCTTCAAATGTTAAAAGGGTTTCAATCAACTTCTACGTGAAATCACACATTGACCAAATATTTGTGTAGTGTGCTAATTCCGTAAATAAAATACAGAAGTAAGGGTTGTGGGTGGAACCCAGCGGGTGGGAGGGAACTACTAGCTCTGCAACTTCACTCAGCTGAATGGTCATTTTGAAAAACCAGAGGAAGCTATGGGGAAATGTTTTTCGTGCCAAAGCTCCTGACGACATGGAAGACAATAACTGCGTCACACAGGGTGTTGGGAGCACATCTCTCTGCCAGGACAGCAGGGTCAGCTTTCCCATCAGACATTGTTTTATGAGCACATGAACATGTGCACACTGTCACATGGAGCACACACGAACACATGTACACTGTCACATGGAGCACACACAGACACCTGTACACTGTCACGCAGAAGCTAGGATCGCCTCGGCCCTCGAAGCCCATCACTGCTGTGTGTGGGTGGAGTTTCTAATGCAGCACACGAACAACTTCTGCTCCGAAGAATTTCCTTGTTTTAGGCGGCAGGACGTACTTTCTCTCACTAGTCATTCTGGGCACTTAGAGCGACTAAATGTGTAATTCACCTACAAATGAGTGGTACTCTGGTGGTAATTTCCCATACATCTCCTCTGACAAAAGGTCTGTTCAGAGTTTGGCTTGGGTGTTGTTGCTATTGCTGTTGTTGCTGCTGCTGTTTGTGGCTCTGAGGATTGAACTCTTGGCCTTCCCACTGTGCTACACCCCTGTCATTTTCTACTTTGAGACAAGGTCTCCCTGAATTGCTAAGCTGTTCAGACGGGACTCAAACTTGCAAACCCCCTGCCCCAACCTCCCAGAGTGCCCACCTCAAGGTACTCAGGTCCCTGTGCCACATGCCCATGTGGGTGTTGGCACATCGCTGGCATGTGATAGGCATCTCTGGTGCTTCATCTGCAGACCGCCGTGTCTCGGTGTCTGCCCCTGGACCCAGGTTCACAGCTGAAACTCCCACCCTGGCGCCAGCACCGGGAGGCTGTCCCTCCAGGAGGGGCTGAGGTCCCTGGGCAGAGGCCCTGGGAAAGGAGGCCCAAGAGCCGGGTGTCACAGTGCCACAGCGACACAATGATGCAGGCGCAGTCCCTGGCACAGCTGGGCTCCCACAGCCCCTTGCGCTCACCCTCCTCCTCCCACTCTGGAGCCGGAGCCAAGCTGGCTCTGTGCAGGTGTTTTAGAAGAGATTTGTCTCTTCCATTGACTTGGGAACGGTTGCTAGTCCCGCAAACTGCATCCTCCGCTCCAGTGGTGGGGAGCCCAGGGCACACGTGCCACACAGGCAGGCTGTGTCATCGAAAGGCCCCCCGGCTGCTCTGGTCCCAGAATAAACCCCTGCTGCCACCTGGGGGTGTGCTTGGTTCGTGTGGCTTCCCTCTCCCGGTTTGGTTTGGTATATGGTTTTTGTACAATTAGATTAAATTATTTGGTGATAAGAAGACAGGATTAAAGATAGCGCTGTGTCCTTATCAGACATAAGGGTCAAAAAGGTTTGAAAGCCACTGGTGGAGACACATACCCATAGTCCTCTTTACTCAGGAGGCTGAGGCAGGAAGATCACAAGTTTGGTAGGAGGAGCACAAGTTTGAGGACAGGCTGGGCAACTTACCTAGACCTTGACTCAAAATAAAGATGTTTTTAAAAGGTCTGGAGAGGCAGCTCTGCGCTAGGAAACTGAGCTGCCCATGGGAGGCCTGGGCTCAAGCCCAGTAACATGAAGAGAAGTGGTCTATGCTGTAGCCACGGCTAGGAGCTCCCCCCGCCCTGACATGCAGGAAGAGCATGGGTAACAAAGGGGAAGCAGAGGCTCTTGGGGAAACAAGCAGCGGTCTGTCGCCCCTGGCAGCCTCAGGACCCTGTGAGCTCCTCCATGTCCCGGGGCCTCCGTGTCCCCCACAGCGTGAGCAGCACCTGGCGCCCGGGAACCAATGTGACACCACTGAGTCCTGGGGAAGCGAGGTGGGCGCAGCAGGTGTCCTTGAAATGGCGGCTCCTGTGGCAGAGTTATCCTCCATCTGTCTTCTCAGATTGTTTTGTTTCCCACAGTTGGGTGACTTAGGTCCACAGAAACTACTCTCTCCACACCTCAGGGGGCGCAGTCCACGCCCAAGGCCCAGTACAACAGTTTTTCCGGGCGCTCAGGTGACTCCTCCCTGTGGGCACAGCCAACGTCCTAGGCATCCGTGGCTGCTGTCCCCAGGCCCCTGTCCCGACGTCTCACTGTCCTCCTCCTGTCCTAATGAGGACTTGGTCACTGGGCCCCTGTCCTAACTGCATCGATGGGGACTTCCTTCCCTGAAGCAGGCCCACAAGGATGGCGCGTGCTTCCTCACCTTCCGAAACTTGATCTGTGGTTACTGAACACACACCTCGCCTGCTCCCTGCCTCTCAGTCTGAGGGAGGTGTTGGCCACCTGCACCCCGGCCACCAGGAGCTGGGGGACCTCGGACAGGCTCCTTCTCTTTGCCGGGCTGCATCTGATAAATGACCCTGGGACAGGCGGCCTCAAAGGACTCTCATTAACTGATCTCAAGATTCAGGTCCCAGCCGCAAAAAGGAGGGGCTGAGCCATTAGGCGCATTTCTGAGGGGAAAGAGGGCCCGTGAGGACAGGCGGGGAGGTGGGTTGTCACCATGTCCCCCCCCAATTTCTTACCAGATATGGGATTTACCACCACCGAAGGGAAAGGCCTTGATGTGCTTTCCTTGAGTTCTGGGATTGAACCCAGAGGGCAGATTCCACATCTGGACCACGGCGGGCTGTGTGCAGGGCTCGGTGTGGCCCTTCTGATCCAGTCCCCAAGCACGCCATGAGTCGTGGATCAACCAGCCAACACACTGCCCCGCATCTCCCCTTCGCCTGCTTTTCTGGGTAGACAGAACCAAGCTGGGCGCCCATGGCAGCTGCAGAGCCAGGCTGTGCCAGGAGAGGGAGCTGGAGAGACGCCACAGGAGGAAGCCCTTCCAGCCCAGGTGCTGGTTGGCTTCCTGAGGTCACCTTCTGCACCCTCCACTGTGTCGGGGGGGACAGCCAAGGCATCTGCCCACCCCAGGTACACAGTTTCCCAGCCAGCTCTCTCCCCTTGCTGCAGCCTGCCCGACGCTGGGCCAGGGTACTCCATGACTCCCTCACCAACCTGCCATCCCAGATGTCAAGGCCCTCCTCACACCAGAAAGCAGATTCTCCACATTCTCAGCCCACAGAACTCCCCTAAGTTCCCCTGTGCTCATGAGGGCTGTTTCCTCTGCCAGGCAACCATGGCCCAGCTGGGCTCCAGGCAACCAGCAAGCTTCTCCACACCAGTGAGCTGCAACTGTGCCTTCCCAACCTGGTCCAGACCCTGCCCAAGGGGAGGCCTCCCCATTCCCATCTGTCCTTTCTTGGGAACTTTCTCCTGGCCTTTAAAATTCTCCTCACATCTTAATAGTTACTCAGCTATTGTAGTTTCATATGGCATAAATAAGCCATCAGTGCTGGTCAGCTTTCCCATTGCTGAGACTCAGTGTTCCCACAATCTACAGGAGGAGAGGTTTATTTGACTTATGATTACAGGGAGTCAGTCCATGGTCAGTGGGCTCCCAGGCAGGAACATCATGGCAGAAGGGCCTCGTGGAGCAAAGCTGCTCAGCTCGTGGAGGTAGGGAAGCAGAGCAGGGGACAGCACCAGACAGGAAAGGACCAGGGACCATAAGTAGTCCCCATGGTCACACCTCCATGACAACCCAGGCCCACATAAGAGTCACTCCACTGATCCCCCAGGTGGATCCCAAGCCAATTGCTTTGACACAATCGAGCCCACATGCCATCCTGTTCAAATCAGGTGTGGCTTTTGTCTTCTGACAGTGCCCAGGAGGATCCAGGCTGGGACTGCTATGGCTTGGATTTCAGAGATGAGTGAACGAGATTTGGAGGGACCAGGTGATTTCCTGAGTGTGATGTGTGTGTGTCAGAACTGGATGCAGACAAGAATGGTCTGGTCGTGAAACCTGTGCTTTCCCCACATGGTCAACATGAAGACGCAACACAGCACAGAGTGCAGGACCCTGTCCCCTCCCTGTGCTCATAGCCTGGGCTGCCCCTGATTAAAACAAGGGCAAATACACAAAATGGAGCCAGGTCCTAGACAAGATTTTCAACAGTCAAGAGTGTGAGCAGTCACCTCAAGACTAAACTGAACACAAGGGAAAGGCGAAGCAGTCCCTGTGTTAAAAACCAGTTTTAGAGCCTTCATATACAGCCAGTGCCCTGCTCCTGTGCATTTATTTTGAGGCCATTGGACTTCGCCAGTGTTGTCTCATGGCTGCAGGTCCCACCTGTGTTTGGAGTTGGCCTGAGGTGGCCAGTGTCCAGGGTGATATGGGTCCCCACAACTGTGGGCTCTGATCCCCTCTGGGTGAGTGAGGCAGCGGGCAGCCTCTATGTTCCTGGAAATGCAACTCAGCCCCTCTTTGAATAATTTAAATCTCAGTTAATCTCAGCCTTTGTGGAGGACTTGCTGGCTCCAGCTCTTGGAGGATGTGAAAGAAGCCAGCTTGGGGACAGGCACCAAGATGGCACAATGGTAAGCAGCAGAGGAAGGGCCTCTCTGACAGTTGCCATTCAGATGGTGAAATATAGCAATGTGAGGAAAACAAGAGGGAGGGAAGTGGGTCCCCTGGACCCAGAAGGATCAGAGGTGCAAATTAAAGCCCACAAAGAGAGTGAAGAGAGAAACTTCAACAAAGAAGGAGGTAGCCAGTGGCACCCTCTCCCTAGGACAGGACTCACTGCACAAGAGGAGTGATTCAAACTTGTGGACACACGGTGACTGCTGGTGACCCAAAGGCCTCCATGGAGAGGCGCAGCAGTGGAGAGGAGCAGCAGATAGGAAGGACTAGACTAGCTGGCAGTGACTACTGAGGGTTCAGTCATCCTGCACAAGACAGCAACTGGCCAGGAGCAATCTTGGACGAGGCCAGCTGAGCTCAGAACTCAGAGTGGCTGCAGGTTCCATCTAGTGTCTCACAGCTGGGCTCAAGCCCATGAAAAATTGTGCTGATGGCTGCAGGCCAAATGGGTCTGGTCTTGGCCAGAAGGTGCAGGCTCACCGAGCTTATCCGCTACCCTACAAAAAAGCTACTGCTGGCTTCCTGGGATAAATCAACAGGAATGGGACTCTGTCTCCACACACTGGCTACCAGTAACAGCAGAGACAAACTTGGAAGTGGATTTTTTTTCTCTCTGTCTCTCATGTTTGTTTTTGTTGTGGTGGTGGTGGTTTTATTTTTGTTTTTGTTTCTCCTTCATTGCTTGATCTTGTTTTTATATGAAGGTGAATGTGGTTTTTAGACTCTTAGTGGTTCTTGTTCTGTTCTATTCTTTTTCTCTCTTCCTTCGCTCTTTCCCTCCAGTCTTCTGCACCAGTTTCCCAAAGTTAGTGTGATCCCCTTTGTCCTCCAGCCTTACTTCTAATCTCTTCCTCTTCTTCTACCTCTCTGCTTTTTCCTAACTACTTTTAAATTTTAACCCCTGAAGGTAAAATTGACATAGTAAGGATTTATATACTGCATATAATTTTTTGGTCTGTTTTAGATTTTGTTATATAACTACAAATCTAGTTCAGACACTTAAAGTTGGCAAATTAATGGATAATTCAGTTTGTCATTTTCTAGTCTGTGATTGTTGCTACTGTTATTGCTGATGGTACCACTTTAGCCAAAAGTGACATAATTGCTCTAAACAGCTATTCTTCCTGGTACTCCAACACTGAAATTGACTAAGGGTCACAGAAAATACTGTGGCACAGTGCCAAAGAACCAGGGGTTGGGGCAAAGAGGCAGAAACTTCTCATCCCCAACAAACTGAGGAGGTAGGATCTTGCAAAAGACTCAAAATTGAAAACCCAGTTATACCTGGAAGATAGCTCAGAGAAGCAGTCATTTCCTAAGGGTTCTAAATACTAGCAGTAGAGCAACCCATCATAGGCAATTTACAAGAATCACCCCAGGAATTAAACTAAAAAGAGAAAAAACAATGAGAAGAAAATTAAGCAAGATGCAACCCCAGACATCCAGTTCACCAAAGGCAAACCCAGGGGGCAATGAGGTGGGACAATCCAAAAGCCACCCACCTGGCCTCTCTGAAGTGGTAACAACAAAGCAATTGAATGAGACTCAAGAAGAAAAATCAAATCAGAAATAATTTCTCAGATGGCTGCAGAGACAGTGTCCACAATGAAAACCATGCTTAGTGACTCCAGAGCAGATACCAAAAATAGAAGAGTTTAAGAAAATTATGGAAGCCATGAATGCTCAGCAGAGAAAAGAAATGGAATCCATAAGGCAGATTCAAGCAGACACCCAGGAAAATAAAAATCCCATTGAAAGGAACTGCAGCAGATTAAGCCAATGTGAGGACAAGATTGCAGCTTTAGAAGACAGGCTTGTGGTTAGTGATCATGAAAAGAAAGATTCCTTAAAAATATCAAGGGACCATGAGAAATTAATCTAGCAGCTGCTAGATGGGGTAAACAAAAATAGCCTAAGATTCATCAGAGTCAATGGAAAGGCCAAGAGATAGCACAAATGATATGAAAAAACTGTTCAGAGAGGGCATGGCAGAAAACTTCCCTGGTAAGGAAAAAGAATTTGACATACAGTTAAGTGAGTCATATAGAATCCCAATTAGCCATGATCAAAAAAAGTAATCTACACCCAGGCATATCATAGTTAAGATTCCAGAAATTCAGCATAAGAATAGAACCTTGAAAGTTGTTAGGGAGAAGAAACAAATTGCCTATAAAGGAAAGCCCATCAGAATCCCATCAGACTTCTCAACCCAGATTGCTGTACCCAGCAAAACTATCTTTCAAAACTGATGGACAAATAAGATACTTCCACAACAAACAACATCTAAGGAAATTTATGACCACCAAACCAACACTGCAAAATATTTTGAAGGACATTCTAGAAAGAGATAACACTGACTACAACTCCATGAACCCAAACAGAAGGACTCCA
>NW_004955693.1:0-4531 GCF_000276665.1 Chinchilla lanigera
GCGGGGTCTTTGTTCTCGCGTCCTGGCCTCCGGGATTGGATGAGGCCTACCTGGCTCTGTGTGGGCGTTTCAGCTGGGAATTGTGGTGGTATGTGTCCAGCACAAACTCGGACCCAGGAGCCCTGCCGCACCCAGAGAACTCGCTCTCCATCCTTTGATTTTCAATCTACAAATTTCTTTCGCCATTAAATGTGTTTCTTTTACACAGCTTATTGTTGGGTCTTGTTTCTTGATCCACACTGCAAGTGTGTTTCTTTTGATTGGTGAGTTAAGACCATTTACATTGATAGTTATAACTGATGTATATTTGGTTGCCTTTTATTTTGATATTTTCCTTGTGTTGGCTTCCTGCTTTCCCCCACTATTTAACTGTTTGTCCTGTCTGGTGGTTTTTTCTGATTTTTTTCTTGGAATTGTGGTCATTTTTTTACTCTGTGTAAAATATCTTTTATTACTTTTTGTAGCATTGCTCTGGTTTTCATAAATCTCTTCATTTGTTTTTTATCATGGAAGTAGGCAATTTCTCCATTAATTTTGAAAGTTATTTCTGCAGTGTGGATCAATCTTGGCTGGAAGATCTTTCTTTCAGGACTTGAGATACTTCACTCCAAGCTCTTTTTGACTTGCATGTCTGTGTTGAGAAGTCTAGTCTGTTTCTAATGGGCTTTCTTTTATAAGTCATCTGTTTCTTTTCTCTAATAGCTTTTAATATTGTGTTCTTGTGTTTAATTTCTGGAATCTTGATTATTAAATATCTTGGTGTAGTTTTATTTTGGTCAGGAATGTGTGAAGTTCTAAATGCTTCATTTATTTGTGTCAATTCCTCTATAAATGTTGTCATTTTCTTTTTTAAAAAATTTTTATTTTAAAGAGTAAAAGAAGGATAACATAATAATGGGGGGGGGACTTACCAAATTACAGACAATGTGGTAGGAAATTATCAATGGTTACTGTTTTAAACATTGTTATCTGCAAGATAGTTTCTCAGGAAAACAAATAGACAAATAATACTGAGTTACCAACAAAGGGGGTAGGAGATCATCAATAGTTGTTGTGCTATACTATGGTATCCTCAAAGTGGCTTCTAAAGAAAATAAATAGAGTATGGTCTCTAGTTGTGACCATTTAAATATAAAGGCCTCGAGTTTATCTTTCTTTACAGCTGAGTAATATTCCATTATATAAAAGTACCATAATTTTCTTATCCAATCCTCGGTGGATGGACATTTGGGTTGCTTCCACATTTTAGCAATTAAAAATTGTGCTGCTATGAACATAGGTTATATCACTGTGATATGATGTTTTTAGATCTTCTGGGAAAATACCCAGCAGTTTTTAATGCAAGTTTTGATGTCCTGGATGTCTCTTTGAATCTGTTTCATGCATTCTAGTTCTGATGTGTATTGTTCATTTAATGTTTCCATCATTTTCCTATGCTCATCTATTTTTTTTTTTTTGGATATGTCTTTGTAAGATGTGATGAGCAGTTCTTTCATTATTGGTGTCATTTCTTTTTACCTAGGTGATTATTTCTGATCTGATATTTTCTATGGCCTGTTAGAGTTGTTTATTTCTTCTGTTGCAATCATTTCAGATATTTCAGGTATGTGACCTCCAAATTCTTCTGTGTCAGTGTCTCCTGGACTTGTTCGTGGTGGAGTTGAGCACTGAGATGGCATTTTGCTCCAATGTTTGTCATTTTGGATGTCAGATGTAAAGAGCTGAGTCACAGGCTACCCAGACAACTCACTGAAGGTCTCTAGGGACCTTAATTTACCTGGATAACAGACTTATCCCAAGGTGGTAGAGGTCAGTGGATCAGTGTGCCCAGGATCTCCATACAATTGGTAGGATGCAGAGCTCAGACCACAACTGCAATGGTGTGGAAATGCTGGCCTTCAGTACCAGGGTCTCCAGGCCATCAATGGAAAGCATGTGGGCCTCAGCTGTGAACGTGACTGTGGCCAGTCAGAGGCCACTGCTCTGGGTTCCTCAGGTAGCTGTTTGAGGGAGGGTGGGCCTCACATCCCAGTAGAGAGGTCCACAGAGCCTGGGACCATTCCCGAGTTGCTTCCTCTTCCCAAAGGAGCAGGACAGGGTGTAGGGGCAGGCCTCTCCAGCCAAGGGAGAGGTTCACAGAGATGGTGCCACTCCCACATTGCTTCTCTGTGCCCAGGCTGCTTCGCCATTCCCAATTATTAGTATTATAAGAGATGCAGTATGAACACAAACTATCTTACTTAAAAATATCAAAGAAATGGCAAAATCTAATAAATAAATTAAACAAAACAAAAAGCAGGAGACCATGTGATTGTACACAGTGTTTGATAACACATCATTCCTCTATGGTGTGCACTTTCTGTTAGCTTCATGATAAGAATGAGAGCAATAACTTGAGAAAATCCTGCTGTCTTATAACTGTGATTGTAGACTGTACTGGTGCTGTGTCTATTTGAGAAGTCCCTTGTTAGTAAATTGAGACCACCTCTTAGGCTTCCTTTGGACTCATTCTGGGTATTTTTCAACTGTTTTTCTCCAACACACTTGCAAACATCGGCTACTAGAATACTAGGAATTTAGAAAAAAATAAAATTTCTTTATCTCAAAATGTTATTAGAACAGTTCATTTTAATTTGAAGTTCACCTTTCTCATGGTAACTTCTCATCTTTCAATTCTGAAAAATAACAATAATTATTGTAAGAAAGTAATACAGCATCATATATTCAAATGACCCAGAGAATGTCTCTCGTGCACTTCTCATAAGATTCCTCATAGAATAAAAGAATGGACAATTGTGAGAAAAGAAAATATGCAGCATTAAAATCAGCTGTTTCCATTACAAAGTGAAACGTTTTCTGTCCAAATTTCCTTGAAGGAATGATTTTCAATGTTGTGTCTTATTCCATCCTAGGACACTGGCTATGATATAATCACATGGGCAAGAGGTAAAGCTGGAAGTGAACCTTAGGTTGAGTGAAGAGGTTGTTTCCTACCAATCCTTGTGAGCCCTGAGGTGAAGCCAAGTCACAGCTGCTTCAAGTCCCATGATCCCCTCAAATGTCACATACACATCTCAGGGACATGGCAGATGCTTGGGCTGGAGTCCCTCAAGAGCTGTTGTAGATCACAGCACCTATTGCTCTATTATACATTCCCTGGTGCATTTTTCCCTGTAGATCTCCAGAAACTTCTCCCCTCATTGTGTCTCCATACATTCAATCCTCCTCTCTAACACAGCAGATCACGGTCAGGGCAACAGTACAGTTTGCTACCTTTCATTCTGCTTTGAGGTCTGTCTCTTGCTTTCTCAATCCTTTCTATGTTTTTGTTTTAATATTACCAGCTTTAGTACATTGTGTATTATATACACTGCATAAAGTAGTCTACTTTGAAGCTTTTATCTTTCACTGATGGTTAATGAGTATTAAAGAGTTGCCTAATGTGTTTTTATATCAGAATTTCTTAGGTAGTGCTGTTTTAGACCAGTGTTTTACATGAGCAGTAATTTTGGTACTCGAATGATATGTTCTTCTGTTTTAGGACTACATTGTGCATTATAGCACATTTAACAGCTTATTGTTCTTTACTCACCAGATGACAGCCCTATTTCAAATTCTGGTTTAGGTAATTAAAAATCTCTACAGATGTTGTAAAAATGCATTAGGAAAGCAAAATCACCTGCTAGCTGCAACTGAATACCATTGTTTCAGACATGCTAATCTAAGATATGTTAACTTTGCATTTAAAAAGTACAGAAAAAAGATTTATTTCTGTGATATTCTTTCACAACTACTTCATGAAGCAGATCATATAGCATTATATACATTCAATAAAGTTGGTCATGAGTCCTCAACGCCAGAGACTCCTTCTATATGTCCACTGTGAAAGAGCATACTTATCATCAAGGACACAGAGATACACAGCAGAATGTGAAGCATAGCTGTGGCAGAGCTCTCCTGTGATACCAGCACTGTGGGAAGCTCAGGAATTAGCATCATCAGTTCAGCACACATTGGGAAACTTCATGTCCTCCACTGAAAGTAACTGTGATGTAACTCCTAGCAAAGACCATGTGATCAATCACAAGTACTGGAACAACATAGGAGAAACAGATAAGGACCAGATTTACAGGAATAAGGAGGAGGAGAATGAGCAGATAAATAGATACACAGGGTAAATAGGAGGAGGAGGAGAATGTGAACAGGTCTGGGTAAGTTTTCCCCATTCTTTTCCATTACCTTTTGTGTAATCACACTTACACACAAATCTCCACGCTTCCTCAAACCTAAGATTAAAAATACACTGTTATATTTCTCTTATTTTGAGCTGTAATTTATAAAGTGGTCATGTCACATGAAATTCACATGAGATGAACTTGTTAGCTACTGTATTTACCTGGCCTGTTATGTAAGAGTCACAGCTATGAACTGAGTATGACCATGAAGGAAATCTCTTCTGTGAATTTTGCCTCTTGAATATGAGCATATAATTGGGGAGTGGAATTGATAGAAAAAGTAAGGAATTTTTTTT